>NW_016804447.1:5482994-5501594 GCF_001698545.2 Rhinopithecus bieti | reverse complement strand
CTTCCTTCCTTCCTTCCTTCCTTCCTTCCTTCCTTCCTTCCTTCCTTCCTTCCTTCCTTCCTTCTTTTCGTTTGTTCGTTCGTTCGTTCATTTCAGGATATCCTCTTTCTAATCCACCAGTGTGTAGGGGGTGGGGTGGGCAGATAACTTGTCTTGTAGTTCACAGGTCACCAGATCATAGGGAGCCAATGTGGACCCAGTGGGGAGGACTGTACAACATCCCTGAGATCCTGGACTTTGAGATGATTGTAGTATCTACATGGTCTTTTTAGGGTGTCTTATTTGGGATGCATGTGTTCTACATGAGGGGAAAGGAGTGAAATGGATGTTTGGTGAACAGATAGGTAAATTGTGGCAGACAATGACAGTGCTATGTGATCAGCAAACCTGATTTCCTTTTCTTCCTGGTCACTCAGCGAGCCAACACTTCCCATTTTTCTTTGGACTTTGGTGGTGCCATGTGACTGAGGTCTGGCCAATAAAATGTGTGTAAATAATGAAGAGAAGTGCAATTAAGAGGCCCCAGAGGTGGGGTTGAGCAGACATTTGGGTAAACAGGAGAGACTAGTCGGTACAAAGAGGAAAAGTCTTCTGTTCCTACAGACTTTGACCACCTCTTGGTGAGAACTCATGAGTTTTAGACAGGGCTGCCACTATGCAGATTATGCACTAAACAAATGTGCCTGGCTGTCAGGGCACATGAAGGCTAAATTCTAGCCCATGTCCCACTCACCTAGCTGCTTGTCCTGTCACTAAGCTTCATCCAGTGACTTTATCCACCTTGAATAGGGGGTACCTACAGCTCTGTCACCTTTTCCTCACCCAGCCAAGTACCTTTAGAGCTTTGTCTGCTGGAGGGAGACACAAGTTTTCCTCCTTGCCTAGGAAGCACCTCTATCTAATGATCACAATGGAGCCACATGGGCTAGAGCTGTGACTCTCTCTCTGAATGTATTTGACATTGCTAGGGGCCATGTCAGACTTCTGACTATCTCCCACAGTGACTTTGCTTCTAGAGGTGGTAGAAGCATGACACTTTGGCTCAACAAATATCTTCAGTTTGAAACAAACAAAAAAAAGTTTAGCCTTGGATTCGAAGAAATATTGAGCGACATGACTTACCTCTTTCCCCGGCTGCTTTTTACCATATATGGTAGTCTAATAGGAAGCCTCACTTCTGGCAGCTCTTTGAATGTTCTGACAGCTCTCAGAAATACCAAGAATGGCTGAAAACTCATGCTCATCTTTGTGATGATCGTTTTTCTTCTTGCCTCCTTGATTTGGTATTTCTAGTAAACCTCCTCATTAAAGCCATATTAAGCGAACTCATAAATATGTATAGAGTCTTTTAAATTATCTGTTGATGGATATGGACTCTGACACATTTACATAATGAGCTTTTAAAACATGCAGATACATTTTACAACCAGACCTGAGTGGGGGCTGGGTGAGGTGGAAAACTCAGGAGGAAACAAACTTAATTTTGACAATATTGAAGGTGCCTCTTTGCAGAAAGTCTTAGATTTCAGGGAAAAAAAATTGTACTGCTGAGGAGCTTAGTTCCCGTGCACAGATTTCAGAGAGTATTAGGGATGTTGTCAAGTTAGGAGAGAGGTGAAGTGAAAGGAAATGACATCATGTTCCGAATGCTGACAGGGAAGCAAATAAATCAGAACCAAGGTGGTAAAGCAGCCAAAGCTAATTAGAGTGATAAACATTACTATGTTCATTGATATCTGATATCTATCTAGTTCCCCTTCACTTTGGGCACATGGAAGAGACAAATTCTGTGGTCTGAGATGTGGTCTGGCCAGTGAAGGATGAACAGAAGTGAGATTGGTCACTTTTTGGCAAAAACTTTTAAGGACTCTTTTGCAATTTTTCCATGTTCTCTTTGTTTGGCTGCTAGTCTGGAGACATCAGCCTGAGTCCTAGAGTCGGATGCCATGGGGCAGAAAACACTGCCAATACATGCTGGAACTGTGGCATGAGCTAGAAATGAACCTTTGTTGTTTTAAAACACTTAGAATTGGGGTGTTCTTTGTTACAACAGCAAAATCATACCCATCCAGACTGATTGAACTGGAACCAGGGACTTGTAATTCTATCCAGGGACAACCCTTTTTGGAAGTTTGAATCGACCAGTTCCATTTTGAAGGATTTTGTGGTCCAGAAAGAGATTGAGGAAGCTGAAACAAACCCTTTCTCTCTCTCTCTTCCCCAAACGGGACCATTCAACTGGGTTCCCTAATTCTTATACCTAAAAGATAGCATGGTCTTTCCACTTTTCCTGAACTCCATGGTGATTCTTTCCAGTTTGAGTAGAGGCTCCTGACGGCTGCTACAATTTGATGTTCAGAATAAGTAAATGCAATAAATGCATCTGCCCCATCTAAAGGGCTATCATGATGGTTAGCGGTGATTTGATAAATTCATTCTGTTAAAAAAATGGAGCTCCCTCAGATGAAAATTGCTATATAAATCCTTAGTTGATAGTAATACTCTGACAGAGGAGAAAATGAGAAAGTACTGATGCCAAAAGTGTCCTAAATTAGAAATTGATTTTCATTCACAGAAGCAATAGAGGAGCTGGATGTTGCTTCTGAACTCGTGAGAGGCAACATGTCGCAGAGGGAGAGAGAAATCATTTCTGTCCTTGCAACCTGAAGGAGATAAAACTAAGAAAAAACTAAGACTGTTTGTTTTTTTAATTTTCCACACACTGTTTTTTTTGTGCTCTATTTCTGCAACTCATTTATTCATCACAAAACCCAGTGAGGTACCGTCAATTTGCATATGAGGAAACTAAAACTGCCTTTGCAAAATTATTACAGTGAGAAAACTCCAACATCACTGACTCCATCTTGGCTAGAATTCTAGATGAAGGGGAGGAGTCTAGGCTGTGGGTGGGTACAGGCTCTTAAACCGTAGACACCGTACCCTGTAAGCAAGGGTACAAAAGGAGGAGAGTCCCTGTTCTAGGACCCAAGCTTTATAGCAGTGATGCTCAAACTTTAGCATGCAAAGGAACGTGGGAGAGCTTTGCAAAAACACCCACCCAGATACTCACCACCCACCCTGCTACTTCCAAAGATTTAGATTCAGTTGGTGTGGGGTGGGGCCTGGGATTTTGCATTTTTAAGGAGCTCCTGGATTATGCTGATGCAGTCCTCCCAGGACCATACTGGGGTGGCCTTGCTTTTAAGGGCCCTGTGCAGACCCTCCTCCTGTTGTGCCCTTCCTTACAGGGCACAGTGTGTATGGTTTAATGGCCAGGGAGGGAGTGAGGAAGGATTATTTTATTCCCCCAAAAGTGATGAGAAAGAATAGAGAGAGACTAGAAGAAATGAGTGAAAACTGGTTGAGAATGTGGAGAGGAAAGTTTGGATTTGCCTTGAAGTGGAGGACAAATGCAGACTCAACAGATGGGAGGGGAGAGGAAAAACGAAATCAGTTTCATGACAGGAAGAAACAAAAACAACGGTAAGTTACCTTGCACCCGAGGCTGACGTGTCAGTTAGATTTCCTTAGCTCACGGGGACAGCAAACACACACACACACACACACACACACACAGAGCACATTTACATTTATACAACAACAAACTTGTGTTTTATTTTTATTCTCCATGGTTTCCTCTGTGGTCCCAGATTTATCACCATACAAGCATTTTTAAATATTTGTTAGGACCAGATCAAAGACCAAGCACTGAATGTGTCACTGAAACTGTGCTTGTTGATCATGTTGTAACGAATCAGTGTTTCTGTCATTCTCTTCTTCTATGGAGAGTCCCTGTCTACATTGGATGGCGCGGTTAGGAGAATCAGCAATTAAGTTTTTTTGTTTTGTTTTTGAGACAAGGTCTTGCTCTTTTGCCCTGTCTGGAGAGCAGTGGTGCAATCATGTCTCACTGCAGCCTTGACCTCCCAGGCTCAAGTGATCCTCCCACCTCAGTCTTCCAGGTAGTTAGGACCACAGGCATGCCCCACCATGCCCAACTAACTTCTTTATTATTTGTAGAGATGAAGTCTTGCTGTGTTGCCCAGGCTGGTGTCAAACTCCTAGGCTCAAGCAATCCTCCTGGTTCAGCCTCCCAAAGTGCTGGGATTATAGGCATGAGCCTTCACACCCAGTTAATTAAGTTCTGAATGAGTAGTTATCTGGATTGTTTTTGTTTTACTTGACTATTTTCTGCTAGCCCAAAGGCTCTTTTGTTCCTTGCCTTTGGACATGTAATCACACTCAAACACCAATAGATACAAGTCTCCAAGTGTTGTGATTTCAACTTCCCCAATCCAGAAAATTTCACTCCAGCTCCTTAAGATTCTAGACTCTTACAAAAGTCCACTGGCAGCCTAGGAGTTGGGGATGCTGGTCAGGGAAGATGATGCTTGCCAGTCACAACATGGGCAACAGAGAGATTTATAGTGAGGGGTAAACCAGAGAAATAGAAGGAAACCATAAGTGTCCCTTTCATCTCCTGACCCTTACACCAAACGGAGTGATGAGTAGAGTGTGATCTTAAATAGTTTCATTTAAGATATGCTTAATATCTTGTGCTTCTTTCCACAACTCTGCAGATCTAGTGGAGTAGAATTCATGGAGAAAGTCCTCAAGGCTGAAGGATGAGCAGGCAGGGAAGGGATGTAGTAGAGAAAACTTGATGGAAAATTAGCTAGTGATACTGTGGAAAGGGCCAGAGGAGACAAGGGTGTGTGGGCTCAACCTTGGTGGTGATTCCATTACTTAGATCTTCTTGTGTCATATCACAGTTATTAAGAATCATGTGACTGGATGCGGTGGCTCACACCTGTAATCCCAGCACTTTGGGAGTCCAACATAGGCAGATCACCTGAAGTCAGGAGTTCGAGACCAGCCTGGCCATTATGGTGAAACTCTGTCTCTGCTAAAAATACAAATATTAGCCAGGTGTGGTTGTGCATGCCTGTAGTCCCAGCTGCTTGAGAGGTTGAGGCAGGAGAATCACTTGAACCTGGGAGGCGGAGGTTGCAGTGAGCTGAGATCATGCTACTGCACTCCAGCCTGGGTGACAGAAGAAGACTCTGTATAAAAATAATAATAAATCACTTTCCTTTTCAACACACCAAACTTTTAGGATGACATTTAGTTTCTCAAATGCTTTCTCTTCAAGTGGGGGAAGCATGGAAAGAGGTTTAGAGGGAAACTTGGTGAGAGCGTGAAACCTTTGTTTCTAATCTCTGTTCTGTCCAGCAATGGATGCTAAATCTCCATTAATTGAAGACTTTTTTCCAGTCCCTTAGTTGTGTCCAGCTGGGGGCTTCCAACATGCTAAAGCATTGACAGAGGGTCAGAAGAGGGGAAGGGGCTGGTCCTTCATCCCCACCTGTCTATGCCAGCATTCACTAATATGCCCTCATTCTCATCTGGCCTCCTGCTGAGAGTCTACTCAGATGGCCACCTGTCTGCCTAGGTGCCCCACTTAGCTGGGTCTCTGCTGCTCACAGCCGAGCCTCACAGAGTACCAGGGAACTCTGCCAGGCTTTCCCTGTACTTCCTTCTTCCCCTTGGCCCCAGAAGCCAGGTGCAGGTCTTTCTCCATTCTCTGATCCCCGAAACCCACCTATGGTTTCTGTTGTTCCTCTCCCCAAGACTGGGATGGGGCATGTGGTCGGGAAGCAAAACCTTTTCTCAGGGACACATATATCTAGGTCTCATGTTCTCCCTGCATCCCTCTTGTGCCCCAGCTCACAGAACCTTGGTCTAGTCTCAGATGAGAAAAACAGATTGTGACTGATCATACATCCTTCAAAAATTACATGGCATGAAATGTATGCCCTCAGTCCTTCAAGGCTTTTACCCAATCTTAATATGTAAAAGCTGAGGTTTTCATGCTTTTACTTTCCTGTTTCTGCCTCAACACTCTTTCCATGAAGCAGTAAAAGGAGCAATTAACCTGGGACCTGAATAGGAAGAAGGTTCTGGAGGCAACAGGAAGTCTGGAGCAAAATATCACCAGATGACAATATCATATTAAGATGCTATCGAGTGTAGACCTATGCTGGAAGCAACGTGGGAGACAGTGATGGGTGTGAGAATGGATTGGAGTGGAGCAAGTCTGGATGCAGGGAGACAGGAGCCATGGAAACAGTCCAGGCAAAGACCAGTGAGGCCTGACTTAAACAGAGGGATTGGAGAAGACATAATAGAGTTTTGAGATTATAGAATCCAGTATTCATAAAATTTGGTAACTCTATTTGTGTGAAGAATGAGAGAAGAGGTGGGATCTAGGATGACTTTCAAGTTTATGGCTTAAGAGAGTTGATGTATAGAATGCCACCAACCATAACAAAGAATGTGAGATAAGGAAAAGGTTTGAGTGGTTCACTCTGCAAAAAAGAGGCTAATTTAGTGAGAAGAGTATGGGCTCTGTAGTCAGTATATTATCTATTGCTGTGTAACCAACCACTACAAACTTAGTGGCTTAAAACAACATACATTTATTATTTCATAGTTTCTGTGTGTTAGAAATCTGACCATGGCTTAGATGGGTCATCTACTTCAAAGTCTCTCATGAGAGAGGCCACAATCCAGGTGTTAAACTAGGCTGGGGCTCATCTGAAAGTTCAACTAGGGAATGATCAGCTTCCAAGTTCACTTACGTGGTTGTTGACAGGATTCTGTTCATATAGGGCTGTGGGCAAAGGTTTCCCTTAGTCCCTTGCCAAGTAGGTTTATCAAACCTGGCAACTTGCTTCATCAAAGCTAGCAATGGAGCATGTCAATAAAGAGATTCTGTTACCAGGGTGGAAATTACTATCTCTTGTAACCTAATCTCAGAGGCAACATTCCATCACTTTTGCCATATGCTGCTCATTACGAGCAAGTTACTGGGTCCAGTCAACACTCAAGGGGAGAAGATTACACAAGGACCTGAATACCAGTATTATTGCAGGCCATTTTAGAGCCTGCCTGCCACATTCAGACAGACCTAGAATTGGAGTCGTTCTTTGCCATTCACTAGGTGGTACTTGAATAAGTTCTTTAACAACTCTTAGCTTGTTTCCTTATCTATAACATAGGGATATTACTACTTATCTCACTGAATGTCAGAAAGGTTGAATAAGACAGTGTATGCAGCAAACCTAGCACTTTCTCTTTCCCCTCTGCCATGTTGATTGATAGCTTTCCAGATGGTTCCATCTTTTTCAGCCTGAGTCTCAGAGCAATGACTTTGGCAGTGAGCTGGGCTCATCCCCACCCCAGCTGACAGCGTGAGGGATAAATGAACCTTTGTGATCATAAGCCACTAAGATTTGGGGGTAGATATTACTGCAGCAAAATGTAGACTATCCTTATCAATGCAACCTCCAAAATGGGTTCACATTCTATTGATTTATTGTCAATTCCTTTCCCTCGATGGCATACTGCATTTTGAGCTATTTTTCGTACTGGCTTCATTTTCTAATACTGTCATTTGGGTGCCACAGAAACAAAACAGATGTCCGTCTGCATTATTGTTTGCCTAAAGGCCTAAGTTGGGTTGCGGTAAGAAGGGACTGTCATTTCCCAGTCTTTGAGGGATCCTACTCCAGCAGGCTGAGTAAGTCGTTAAAGACGAAAGGGATGGGGAGGGGATAAAATGTCACCAGCAAGCAGAAAACATGCTCACATGGTTTCTTCTTGTGTGTCTGGCAAGATTTTTAATTGTTTCTAAAGAAACCGCCCGACTGATGTTAACCATATGGAACTGTTAAAACATGGGGTAACAGAATAATACAGTTGGATCATGTTTCTTTGGTTGTCTGTAAAATGGCATGTAATTTGTAAACCAAAAATGGTGCTTAAAGCAACAATCATGGCAAGGTTCTTCATTTGCAATTCCTCTAAATTCTTTCCCCAAAACTATTCCAAGTGGTTGGTATTCTTTAAAATATTTTACCTTAATGGCATTCCTTAAAGGACCATTGCACTTGCAATTATATTTTCTGAGCCTAATCCTCTGCCTAACTCCTGCCAAGCCACACACACTCACACCATATTATGTGGTGTTTTTTCCTACTAGTGCCCCAGGGGTCCCTATTTGGTCACCATTTTAGTACATGTGTGCCACATACCTGGTCTGGGCAGCAGGACTGTGATTCCATTGTCTCTATATACACTTTCCAGAAAGTATTCTTTTAACTTGGGCTTTACAAAAACTTAACTAAGGGATAAGAATTAAACCTACAATATGGGAGGAAATGTATATAATTGCAATGGTTAAGTGAAATATGTTATATACTATAGACAGCAAGTAACACGTCTTTAAATACAGTGTGATTCTGGCAGTAATTACCAATCCCTTCCTGAATTACAATTGTGAAGGATTCTCTCCAGGAGGGCCTGGAGTGAAGCTTCAGTTTCTTTCTGGCTCTAGAAGCTCTTCTTTCAGGGTCTTGGATCTATTTCTGTCTTTTTAAGACACTTCTGCATTCTACAGTCATCCAAGCATGATGTCATGGGAGTCCAGATAGGCATGTGTTTGGGTCAAGGCTGCTGGTTTAACTACAGAGAGCTTTCAGTCTGTCTATCTGCCTGTCTTTGTTTCTCTCTATCTGTCTCCACAGTGGCTCAAAGCAACAGAGACTTAGAGACTCAATCTCATGAGCTGAAGCAGATTTTCCTTTGGCATTTTTATTCCAGCCGCATAACTCAGTAGGACCCTAAAATTATGGCAACAGACTCTTTTCAAATAAAAACATACTCTACATTAAAGCTTCTCCCACCTCAGTGTACTTAAGAGACACCAGGGTCCTGGTTAACAATGCAGATTTTCAGATTCTACCTGAGACTACTGAATTAGAATATCAGAGAGTGAAATTCAGAAATCTGCTTTTTCAGACAAACTTTTGAGATGATTCTGGGGTTATTGGTCACACAACCCCTTTGTGAAAAACACTGCTTATCCGATGCACTCCCAGTGATGTGAAGGTTTGATAGCATTTCCCAGTTTTGGTTGGGAAATAAACATATCCTGGTCTAAGTGGTATTTGAAAGTCTCTCCTCCATTACTCAAAAGTATTTCTTTTAGGTGGTTTTCTTTTTCCAACTTTCAGATGAACTTCACTAAATTCTTGTTGTTCAGCTGGGTGTTGTATCCGCTTAACCCCACATGACAGTAACAATGCTCATGCCTGTAATGCTGGGATTGAAAGAGCAGTGAAATTCGTCACGTTTGTTCCAACTGAGCAGTATCTGTAGGATCTCACTGAAAATATTCCTTTATATCTTTCTAGACATAGTTCCAAACAAATGCCCAGAAGATGGTAAACTCCACAAAGGCAGGAATAACAAAACTTCTATACTTCCCTGATTTACATTATTAACCTCCATTATCTGCAATATGGTGGTAATTTGAAAGCCCTTGCATTACAACACACTTGAAAAAATTGGAAAAAAATATAAACATATTCTCAAATGGAAAAGTGAGAAGGAAAAAAAGTAGGAGAAATTCTGGAGTGTCCAAAACTAAGAAGCTGAAAACTTAACCTCTGAAGGTATTTCCCAATTTCATAACCAAGAAATAGGGTTTCAGTGACTCTATGGGGACTAAAAGATCTTAGTCCTGCAAAAAGTAGGAAACAAACTGAGAATGCCATAGAAAGCTGGAACTCTTAAAGGTACACACTCGGTGAAAGACAGGGGTAGGAAAAATTTGTCCCATAATGGAAAATGAGAAATAAACGTGTTTGTCTTGGCCAAGGTTCTGAATGAAATAAAATATTCCCTCAAAATTAGTGAACAAAGGCATGTTAGCACATAATTTAAACTTACACTATTTGCATAGGCCTGGAAATTCCAAAACAATAAATTAATATGAAGTAAACTCAGGTTTATAATGCTCCCAGGTATTTAGCAGAGGAGAAAATAATCCTTCCTGAATAGATAAACTTTCAGTCCAAGCTTCAGAAGTGACCCACAGATAAAGCTCAATTAAATTTGTGCTCACAATCCAAAATTGCAAACACATAAAAGCAAGCCAGTATCAGCAGAAATGAAAAGTAGATGGTGGCCCACATCCTTTCCTCAAGAACATCAGGCAATGTAATGATAATCAGTTATAAAATATAGAAATTAATTATATTTAAAATATTAAAATATGGAATTGAAAACACAAGAAAGAAACATGACACTATCAAAAAAATACTAGGAGGATTTAAAGAAGACTCAAATAGGATTTCTAGAATAGAAAAAATTGCTGAGATTAAACCCTCAATGGATGAGTTAACAGCAGATTAGACAGAGCTGAAATGAGGATCAGTAATGTAGAAGACAGAACTGAAGGAATTACTCCGATCAAAACACAGGGAGAAAAAAGAGAGGAAAAGCAAGGATGAGAGCCAGTTCTTCCTTGATAGTTGTATACCTACATCTTTCCCACTCTTAGGTGACACTGAAGGAAGTTAGAGTAACCTGCCCTTCAGGATTCAATGGCTTAGCAGAGGGAGACAGACAAGGAAACAAATAATTATTGCCTAATATGACAAGGACTATAATAAGATATATATGAAAGATCAAGTAAGGAATATGAGTGATAAAATCTGTTTTGTCTCAGCTAAATCCCGGGACCTAGAACAATGACAAGCACATAGTATATGTTCAAATCATGTTGAACAGATAATATTTAGGCCAGAGATCTAGGAATTCTTGTCCTTCTAACTCTACTCCATCCCATGAAGTTCATTTTTTAAATTTTTAATAATTTTTGCGGGTACATAGTAGGTGTATATTTCCCAGGAAATTCTTAATGAAGCCATACTGGCAAGAGGCAATGTGCTAATTAAACAAATGATAATTAAATGCTACTTCACTTTTATCAAGGACAGTTGCTGATACTCTAGCTAGAGAGCCTTAGTCAAAGCTGGGCTGGAGCAACCTGATTAGAATGAAAGCTAGGCATATGCCTCTATTTCTCTAAACCTGAATCCTAATTATGGGTTATGAAATAGGAAACAAGGTGCACACTTGGGTACATAAGGAAACAGAATGAAAGAAAGTGAGCAAGATGGGTCTGCTGATGGCATGGGATAATAACAGGAACTAGCATTTGTTAGATGAATACTATGTGCCAGGTGCTCGGCTAAGCACCTATATAGACACTATTATTTAATCTACAACTAAGTTTTGAAGTGGAATTTGTTGTTGTTGTTTTTGTTTTGAAACAGAGTCTTGCTCTATTGCCCAGGCTGGAGTGCAGTGGTGCGATCTTGGCTCGCTGCAAGCTCCGCCTCCCAGGTTCGTGCCATTCTCCTGCCTCAGCCTCCCAAGTAACTGGGACTACAGGCAATCTCCTGACCTCATGAACCAGCCACCTCAGCCTCCCAAAGTGCTGGGATTACAGGTGTGAGCCACCACGCCTGGCCAAAGTAGAAATTTTTATTTTTATTTTCTTTATAATGAGAAAACAGAAGCTTCACTAGACTAAATAACTTGCCCAGGGTCACATGACATGCAAATGGCAGTGGCAAGCTACAAACCCAAGTGATCTGACTCCATCCTCTCTACACCTGGACAGGTGGCTTTTCAACACACAAGTAAACAAATGTGACCCAATCACTGTCATGAAACATGATCAATCAGATTCCTCTCTGCTCCCCTAGAAGAAGAGGTGAAGGGACGTAGGCAGAGGGAAGAAAGTGTTCCCTTCCATCTGGCAAATAGCAGCTAGAGTTGTGATATGTCACCACAAAATTGTCTTTTTTTTTTTTCTTCTAGCTTATTCTATCTTCTCTTCATCTCCGGCATCAACACAAGGCACATGGAAGCGACCATCATTATCATTTCATACTAAGCCACGATGGCCATCTGCTCACTGGTCTCCCCTGAGTCCCCTTTCAGTTGTTCTCTGTTCTATAGCCAGAGCTTCTGTTTATTTTCTTGTCTTTGTGATCTTCTATGCACAAGTTTTTTTTTTATTCTATGGGAATGAAGTATGTTTACATCACACCAGGACTTAAGGTACTTGTGATGGTGTTAGAGCTTTTAAATAGCTAAGTATTTTAGATACCCAAGAAATAGAAAATCATCTAATAAACACATATGCTTTACAACTAACTTAATAGTTTATATGATATTATATTTGATGAAATATGGTAGTGAGTGCAATAAATATTTGCTGAACAAATCAATGTGTTCACCACCGATTTCATTTTTAGGATGATGCCCCTCCACTTTGGTCTTTTGCAGCTCCTGGACAGCCTTTATGCAGTCACTTGTGTGGTCTGGTGCGTAAGGCATAGTCCATATCTGTCCTTATGAAAGTTTGCTGCATGTTCAGACCATCCAACAATGGGCAAACATTCTCCAGGAACCTTTGCTCTTCTCTAATTCTTGGTTGCTTCTTTTTTTTTTTTTTTTTTTGTCAGCCAAGCCTTGTAGCATCTACACACATCTGCATACATATTCATGGATTTTGTCCCTGAATGCTTCTGACTGATGTATTCTCTCTATACTTTTTTAACACTGGTAAAATATACATAACATAAAATTTCCCATTGTAACCATTTTAAGTGCATAATTCAGTGGCATTAACTATGCGCACATTATTTTGCAACCATCATCATCATCCATCTCCACTACTTGGTTTGTTCTATATTTTAAAATTTATCACTATAGTCCCCAAGAGTAGCTTCTTCCAGACAGAAGACCACATTTCATCAACAGCCTTAACTAAGCCTTAGAATCAAGGGCATATTTGGATTTTTGGAGGTTACTACAAAATTGTGACCATGGGAGAAGAAAATTTTGCAACAAATCAGAATTCCTGAAAGAAACGAAATAATAGGAATCAATAGCTGATACTTACCTTAGAAGGTTTTGGAAGTGAAATCCCATATTTTTCAGTGAATGTGTTGACCTTACAAATGGTAAAGAAATGGACAAGGCAACAACAACAACAAAACAACATAGATAGAAGAGAAATGTGGCTGGGCAAGGTGGCTCATGCCTGTAATCCCAGCACTTTGGGAGGCCGAGGCGGTGGATCACGAGCTCAGGAGTTCAAGACCAGCCTGGCCAAGATGGTGAAACCCCATCTCTATTAAAAATACAAAAATTAGCCAGGCATGGTGGCAGATGCCAGTAATCCCAGCTACTCGGGAGGCTGAGGCAGAGGTTGCAGTGAGCCGAGATTGCGCCACTGCACTCCAGCCCGGGTGACAGAGTGAGACTCCATCTAAAAAAAAGAAAAAGAAAAAAAGAGAGAGAGAGGGAGAGAAATGTAAAAGGCATTATAGAAGAGTTCTATGATGACAGGTGATGTGGCAGCACTGTCACATTTTGTTCCCTCAGTGTATGACGAGGTATATCAGACCTGAAAAGAAGTTGAGGATGTGTGTCAAGGGCGAGAACTACTAAAAGATTTTCAATTATGGTCGAACTATTGCATTTCTTGCTCCAGGCCCTGTTCCAACAGGCTAGCTGTTGATGCCCTGATGCTCAGTGTGGCATCACAGGTAATCATGCTGACTGTCCTCCTAGAGGATGATGCCATCTGTCACATCTTAAAGGCAACTGTCTGGCTTTGGAACTCAGGTGATAGTCAAATATGTATTTCCTTTAAAATACATGTGGTTTTGCAGTTTTACCATTTAGTGCATAAGAAATGTAGTTGAAATCTATGAAAGTTGCAAAATAGTTCCCGTTTGGAATGAATGATCACACTTCTGAAAATCATGGTTTCTTTCACCATCACCTTTTTTTTTTTTTTTCCCAGATGAACTCATTCTACCAAAGCTCTAGGAACAGGAGTCCCAGCTGTCACTGATATTCTAGAATAGCTGTTTGTGTGGTCTCTAGAGGTTTTAGCTTGGGAGTAGCAGACAACTGTTTGTATTATAAATATGGAGGCTATACAAGTCACTGTTCAAACTGGAGCACTTTTGAGAGTGACAGAGGACTCTATTGATAATTATGTGGGGACAATAGTTGTAAGCTGGGACTGTCCTGGGTAAACCATCATGTCTAAGCATATAGGAAATGCATTTAATGATATGTTCAAATTGAGTGATCCCTATTTAATCACATGTCCCGTCAATACTGCAGGGCTGCCAATTAGATATCAAGGTAAGAAATCCACATACAAGACTGTCATTGGTATCACTCCCAAGTCTTCCCACTAAGGAGTAACCCTCTGTCAGCATGCTGAGCTGCTGGACATGCTACAGCCAAGGAGGTTGGACCTGGCCATCTAGCTTCTGCAGGAGTTACCTCTGAGAGTGCTCAAAACAAATGACTGCTGTTAAATGGAATCTCACCATCCAGCCTCACAGGAAGGTGATTCTGGTTCGTGTCTCAACAGTGTTATAAATTGCTACATGTCATGGACTCTTAGGAGACTCCCCCATTTGCCAATCCAAGAACCATAAATCTCTAAAGCTAAGGATCAACTGGGTCTGCAAAACATAGCTTGGGAATTTCAAATGTTTAAAACCAGTGATTCCAACTTGAAATGTAACCTGTAAGAGCAGAAAATCATGTCATACTGCCAGTATGTATTTAGTATCTGCTCGTGATGGTACACAGGATGATACTAGGAAATCAGACTGCCTGGGTTCAAGTCCTGGCTCTGTCATTTACTAGCTGTGTTTCCTTGGGTAAACTACTTTGCTCCCTCAGTTTCCCTCATGTGTACAATTGGGTTATAGTTTCTTATAGTTTGTTGGAGCCTTCCAAAGCTCATGCTGAAATTTGATCTTCAGTGTTGGAGGTGGGGGTTAATGGGAAATATTTGGGTCATGGGGATAGATCCTTCATGAATAAATTAATGCTCTATTGGAGGGGAGTGAGGAAGTTCTCATTCTATTAGCTCCTACAAGAGCTGGTTGTTAAAAAGAGCCTGGCACCTCTCCACTCTCTTGCTTCCTTTTTCCCATGTGATCTGTATACATGCCGGCTCCCCTTTGCCTTCTGCCATGAGTGGGAGCAGGCTGAGGCCCTCACCAGAAACAGATTCTGCTACCAAGCTTCTCGTACAGCCTGCAGAATCATGAGCCAAATAAACCTCTTTTCTTTATAAATTGCCCAGCATCAGGTATGACTTTATAACAATGTAAACAGACTAAGATGAAGACCATCTGAGATAATGTACCTTAAAGCACTTAGTGCAGCATCAGGCCCATAGTGAATACTTGATAAATATCAGTGCTCGTGTTGAAGATGCTGAGCTGGGCATGAAGTTACAGACTGAAGAAAGCATAGGTCCTGTACTCACTGAATCCAGGCTACTTCAATCAGGCTACTTCCCCTGTGGGGGCTTTGTGCCTTATATCCTTCCCATTTGGGGGTCCATCTTCACCCCCAAATTCAATGGCAGCAAATACCAGGCTTTGTATACCTAATTAGCCACACATGTTCCTCAGTCTTTCCCATGTAGGGGAGAAAAAAGCTTTTACTTCCACCCTCCTAGGTTCTCCAACTGAGGCCCTTCAAATTAAACTAACAAAAGACAGATGAGTAAGAGAAAAACAAACAGAAATTTATTAACACATGCAGCATGTGTATACTTGGGAGAAACTCAGTGATGAGTGTATTAGTCTGTTTTCACACTGCTATAAAGAACTACCTAAGACTGGGTAAATTATTAAGAAAAGAGGTTTAATTGACTTGGAGTTCTGCAGGCTTAACAGGAAGCATGACTAGCAGGCATCAGGAAACTTATAATCATAGCAGAAGGTGAAGGGGAAGCAAGGCACATCTTCCCATGGTGAAGCAGGAGAGGGAGAAAGAGTGAAGGGGGAAGTGCCACACACCTTCAAACAACCAGATCTCATTAGAACTCACTCACTATCAAAAGAATAGCAAGGGGGAAGTACTATGCCACCATGATTCAATAACATTCTAGCAGGCCTCCCCTCCAACATGAGGGGATTACAATACTACATGAGATTTGGGTGGAGACACAGAGCCAAACCATATCATTCTGCCCCTCCCAAATCTTATGCATTTCTCACACTTCAAAACCAATCATGCCTTTCTAACAGTCCCCTAAAGTCTTAATTAATTCCAGCATTAACTCAAAAGTCCAAGTCCAAAGTCTCATCTGAGACAAGGCCAGTTCCTTCTGCCTATGAGCCTGCTAAATCAAAAACAAGTTAGTTACTTCCAGATACAACGGGGGTAAAGGCATTGGGTAAATGCTCTCATTGCAAAAGGGAGAAATTGACCAAAACAAAGGGGCTACAGGCCCCATGCAAGTTCAAAACCCAGCAGGGCAGTCATCAAATCTTCAAGTTGCAAAAAAACTCCTTTGACTCCATGTCTAACACTCCATGTTTCAGGGCACATGTCTCACAGACTCCATGTCTCAGGGCACAATGATGCAAGAGGTGGGCTCCAAAGGCCTTGGGCAGCTTTGCCCCTGTGGCTCTGCAGGGTACAGCCCCTGTGGCTGCTTTCACAGGCTGACATTGAGTACCTGTGGCTTTTCCAGGTGCACAGTGCAAGCTGACACTGGATCTACCATTCTGGGGTCTGGAGGATAGTGGCCCTTTTCTCAAAGGCCCACTAGGCATTGTCCCAGTGGGGACTCTGTGTGGGTGCTCTGAAACCACATTTCCCCTCTGTACTGCCCTAGTAGAGGTTCTCCATGAGGGCTCCACCCCTGCAGCAGGTCTCTGCCTGGACATCTAGGCATTTCCATACATCCTCTGAAATCTAGGCAGAGGTTCCCAAACCTCAACTCTTGCCTTCTGTGCACCCACAGGCCCAACACCACATGGAAGCCACCAAGAGTTGGGGCTTGCACCCTCTGAAGCAATGGCCCAAACTGTACCTTGGCCCCTTTTAGCCATGGTTGGAGCTGAAGCAACTGGAATGCAGGGTGCCATGTCTCAAGGCTGCACAGAGCAGCAGGGCCCTGGACCTGGCCCACAAAACCATTTTTTTCCTCCTAGGCCTCTGGGCTGTGGTGGGAGGGGCTGCCATGAAGATCTCTGAAGTGTCCTGGAGACATTTTCCCCATTGTCTTGGGTATTAACATTTGCTTCCTCATTACTTATGCAAATTTCTGCAGCCAGCTTGAATTTCTCCCCAGAAAATGGGTTTTTCTTCTCTACTGCATGGTTGGGCTGCAAATTTTCCAAACTTTTATACTCTACTTTCCTTTTAAATATAAATTCCAATTTCAGGGCATCTCTTTCATCGCACATATAAGCGTACACTTTTAGAAACAGCCACATTACATCTTCAATGCTTTGCTGCTTAGAAATTTCTTCTGCCTTAAATCATCTTTCTCAAGTTCAATGTTCCACAGCTCTCTAGGGCAGGGGCAAAATGCTGCCAGTCTCTTTGCTAAAGCATAGCAACAGTGACCTTTACTCCAGTTCCCAATAAGTTTCTCATCTCCATCTGAGACCACCTCAGCCTGGACTTCATTGTGCATATCACGATCAACATTTTGGTCAAAACCATTTAACAAGTCTCTAAGAAGTTCCAACTTTTCCCACATTGTCCTGTCTTTTTTGAGGCCTCCAAATTGTTTCAACCTCTGCTCGTTACCCAATTCCAAAGTCACTTCCACATTTTCAGGTATCTTTATAGCAGTGCCCCACTCTCCTAGTACCAATTTTCTGTATTAGTCTGTTTTCACATTGCTATAAAGAACTACTGGAGACTGGGTCATTTATGAAAAAAAGATATTTAATTGACTCACAGTTCCACAGACTTAACATGAAGCATGACTGGGAGGTCTCAGGAAACTTACAATTATGGCAGAAGGTGACAGGGAAGCAAGGCACATCTTTCCATGGTAGAGCAGGAGAGAGAGAGAGAGTGAAGGGGGAAGTGCCACACACTTTCAAACAACCAGATCTCATAAGATCTCACTCACTATCATGAGGAGTGAGTGTCTGACCCCATGATTCAATCACCTCCCACCAGGTCCCTACCCTGACATGTGGGGATTACAATTTGACATGAGATTTGGGTGGGGACACAGAGCCAAACCACATCAATGAGTAACTCAAAAGTATGGTTAACTGGGGCTTATATAGCATCTTGACAAAGAGCAATAAATTTGTAGAGAATTGACAAGGGAAAAGGAGTTTAGACCTTTAGGTGTGGCCAACCATGGGAAGGTCAATACATGGGAAAATGCATGGAGACGGATAAGGATTGTTTTAGCAAGGTTTGTTATGTAGATTCCTCTGGTGCCATCTCTGTGCTGCTGAGTCTAGAGTGTCTCTGGTGGTTAAAAATTGTTCTGCTGTTCCTTGCAAAGAAGAGGAGACCAGAGAGTTATTCGCTGCTTCCCACTTTCCTTCAGCTCAAAATTATCTTTATATCAGAATGACATATTTCTTTATTATTATTATACTTTAAGTTCTAGGGTACATGTGCATAACATGCAGGTTTGTTACATATGTATACTTGTGCCATGTTGGTGTGCTGCACCCATCAACTTGTCAGCACCCATCAACTCATCATTTACATCAGGTATAACTCCAAATGCAATCCCTCCCTCCTTCCCCCTCCCCATAATAGGCCCCGGAGTGTGATGTTTCCCTTCCTGAGTCCAAGTGATCTCATTGTTCAGTTCCCACCTATGAGTGAGAACACGCGGTGTTTGGTTTTCTGTTCTTG
>NW_016804447.1:5480311-5482370 GCF_001698545.2 Rhinopithecus bieti | reverse complement strand
CCTGACTCTAGGAGGTTGAGGCTACTGTGAGCTGTGCCTCCACTCCAGCCTTAGCAACACAGTGACACCCTGTCTCAAAAATAAATAAATAAATAAATAAATAAATAAATAAATAAATAAAATTTTTATCTAATGCCCTTTTACTGCCCTAGGATCCCATCCAGGATACCACATTATATTTAGTTATCAAATTTCCTTAGGCACTTCTTGGCTGTAACAGTTTCTCAGACTTTTGTTTTTAAGCACCTGGACAATTGACTACTGGTCAGATGTATCATGAGACGTCTCCTTCTTGGGATTTGTCTGATTTTTTCTCATGATTAGACTTGAGTTATGGATTTTGGGGAAGATCACAGAGGTGAAGTGCCATTTTCTTCACATCATAGCAAACGTGCAAACTATTAACATGATTTATGACTGCCAGTGTCGGGCATGATCACCTGGCTGAGGTAATATTTATCAGCTGTCTCCATTGCAAAATGACTCTTTTGTTCCTCCTTCCCATACTGTACTCTTTGGAAGGAAGTCAGTAGGTACAGCTCACACTTAAGGAGTGGGCTTCCCCCTACCCCAACCACCCTTTTAAGGGCCACAAGAGAAATTACTTTCTACTATATTTATCTACATTTATTAAAAGTTGGAAATTGGCTGGGCACAGTGGCTTATGCCTCCCAGCACTTTGGGAGGTCGAGGCGGGCAGATTGCCTAAGCTCAGGAGTTCGAGACCAGCCTGCACAACATGGTGAAACCCCATCTCTACTAAAATAAAAAAAAAAATAGCCAGGGCAACACGGTGAAACCCCATCTCTACTAAAATAAAAAACAATTAGCCAGGCATGATGGTGTGCGCCTGTAGTCCCAGCTACTCAGGAGGCTGAGGCAGGAGAATCACTTGAACCCAGGAGGCAGAGGTTGCAGTGAGCCAAGATTGCGCCACTGCACTCCAGGCTAAGTGACAGAGCGAGACTCCATCTCCAAAAATAAGAAAAAAAAGAAGAAAATTAGCAGAGCATGGTGGTGGGCACCTGTAATCCCACCTACTCAGGATGCTGAGGCAGGGAGAAGCACTTCAACCCGGGAGGCGAATGTTGCAGAGAGCCAAGATTGTGCCATTGCACTCCAGCCTGGGTAACAGAGCAAGACTCCATTTCAAAAAAAAAAAAAAGAAGAAAAAGAAAATGTGACTAATGAGCAGTGGCTGGCAAGGTAGGAAGTCATCCCAGTGGAAGGCTGAGCTCACAGCCTGAGGACAAATGACCCAATGAAGATAAGCTAGTTTTTCTCTTTCTTTCCTTTCTTTTCTTTCCTTCCTTCCTTCCTTCCTTCCTTCCTTCCTTTCTTTCTTTCCTTTTCCTTCTTTCCTCTTTCTTTCCTTTTCCTTCTTTCCTCTTTCTTTCTTTCTCTCCCTTCCTTCCTTCCTTCTTTCCTCTCTCACTCTCTCTTTCTTTCTTTCCTTCTTTTCTTCTTTCTTTCTTGGAGTCTCACTCTGTTACCCAGACTGGAGTACAGTGGTGCCATCTCAGCTCACTGCAACCTCCATCTCCCAGGTTCAAGTGATTCTCCTGTCTCAGTCTCCCAAGTAGCTGGGACTACAGGTACCCACCACCATGCCTGGCTAATTTTTGTATTTTCTGGTAGAGAGGGGTTTCTCCATGTTGGCCAGGCTAGTCTTGAACTCCTGACCTCAGGTGAACTGCCTGCCTCGGCCTCCCAAAGTGCTGGGATTACAGGCGTTAGCCACCGCACCCAGCCTCTCTCTTTCTTTCTCTCTCTCTCTTTCTTTCTTTCTCTTTTCTCTCTCTCTCTTTCTTTCTTTCCTTCCTTCCTTCCTCCCTCCTTCCCTCCCTCCCACTTTCCTTCCTTCCTTCCTTCCTTCCTTCCTTCCTTCCTTCCTTTCTTTCTTTCTTTCTTTCTTTCTTTCTTTCTTTCTTTTTTCTTTCTTTCTTTCTTTCTTTCTTTCTTTCTTTCTTTCTTTCTTTCTTTCTTTCTTTTCTTTCTTCTTTCTTTCTTGTCTTTCTTTCCTTCTTTCTCCCTCTCTTTTCCTTCCTTCTTCCCTTCC
>NW_016804447.1:5468554-5478489 GCF_001698545.2 Rhinopithecus bieti | reverse complement strand
CTCCCCTCCCCTCCACTCCCCTCTCCTCTTGTCTTCCTTTTCTTTCTGACAGAGTCTCACTCTGTTGCCTAGGCAGGAGTACAGTGGATTGACTATAGCTCACTGCAGCCTCAAACTCCTGATCTCAAATGATCCTCTCACCTGGGCCTCCCAAAATGCTAGAATTACAGGCATTAGCCACCGCACCTGGCCAAGATAGGCTGATTTTCTTCCAAAGCAGTCAAAAAAGTCAAATGAGGTTAAAACAACAGGAAGAGAAGGTAGAGATGTGAGTGATGTCAGTGATGGAGAACATCTGACAGATGGCCTTTTAATGAATACTCTTATGATTTAAACTGTCTTCTTAAACTAAGGCTTGTGGTAATTCTTTGAGCTCCAATGTAATTGTCATGCATTCACTAAGGAGATTCTTTTATAAAGCTGTCAATTTGGTTGAGGAAGATTGGAAAAGCAGAAGCAAGAACGTTTTTAGACATTTTTAAAGAACTCATTTAGCTGCTTCCTCATTAATCAGTCTGTTTTCTGAGAGCAAACTGCTGTATAATTACCAGGGGGAAATTGCTCTTAAAGAGAAGCCGCAAAATGTCTATAGGAAAACGTGATTCTCTCACTGGTATCCAGAAAGACTTAACCTGCTTAACACAGATGAACAATTTTTATTAATAAAGTGATTTTCCATCATCTGGTCATTTAGGGAGCTTCCTATTTTAGAACTGCTTATTTATAGGGAATATTGATGGAGAAAGAGGGAATATTGAGGGAGAAAAAGGAAAAATGGTCAGGCTGATAGGCACCATATAGAAAGTCCTGAGACTCCTTCTAATTATATAAACTCTTCTCCCATTGTGAGCACTGCACTCAATGTCCCAGGTAGTCCTCATAGTATGTTTCCAGATAAAATCTCCCATATGACAAATGCCAAGTTTTATTTAACAAGCCAGCAAGTCAGCATCTGGAAGCAAGTCTATGGGCACATCTGTAACTTCCAGGAATTCTGTTGGGGATTTAATGTTTCTATAGCAATGCTTGTTGTAGCATAAACTAAATTTGAAGAATGCTGTGGGTTTGCTTCTGTGATGTATTTCTTTTATCGCTGAACATAAATTACAGAGGGTCTCAAGATTACATTTATACATCTAATCTATATTGTTATAAATATACATATTTGTTTTTGCTAACATTTTTTCTTATCTGAAAACTCATGTAGTAGCAGAAATGCAAGTCTTTCAAATGCTTCTGGGAAGACTATGTAAAGAAATGGCTCTCCCTTGTTCAAGGACATCAAACATTTCCATGTAAGATGTCTTATTTCACGAGTAGTAATATGCTCCCATCATAGGAAAATTGGCTGTCTACATTTAAAAGAAAAATGAAGACATCATTAAAACTATTGGAAACAATATAGCAATTTTTAACCTAATGGTGCTAAGACAGTGACATGAATGTCCTTGATTACCCAGTCTTTGATGGTGGATGCAGGTCTTTTTAGTCCATTTTAATGGTCAAGATTGGTTAGCTTCAAAAAAAAAAAAATTTGTTCACCAATGACATGTTTTTGAGACCCTTTTTTGTAACCGTGACTATTAAGTTGCCTGTGACTTCATTTTTATAGAAAATGAGTTTCAGCAGGTGGAACTGAAAATTACTGTTAGGAAAGAATGATTTCCAATGAGGTCAGAATTAGTACATATTTATGTTTTTACTGTTTATATATGTACTTCCTCCACTTATGATCCAAAGTCAAAATCTTCTCATTGTAAGGTCACAATTGTGACACAGTAACTAGTAAAAGGTTTAAATCCTTTTTTCAGCAGCAAAACATTGAACCTTTGCCCTGTGGATTCTCATTTATTAAAGCAAAGAGAAAAGGAGTATAAGATATAAAGTTTCATGTGCAGCTCTTCCCACCTTATGAATTCTGTGTTGAAATGAACCACTCTAAAGTGAGTATTTAAAGATTTTTTTCTCCAATATATTAGAGGAGGTTTAACCATCATTATTAATTAAGTTACAAGCTATTCATTAGGCAAGGTGACATGGCCAAAGGTCAGGATGACTGTGTTCAAAAGCTTATTCACAACTAAAAGATTAAATTGGGCAAGGATTCCCAATTGGGGATCTAAAGGTCAGAGAAAGCATACCATACAAGTTTAAATACTTTGAATGTGGTTTCTTTTTAAGTTCTATACTTTAAAGCCAGTCTAAGACAAGTTTGGTATAGTCCCTAATGTTTCAGTTTACAAAAGGAACACAGTTTACATGTGGCTTCATTAAAGAAGTAAGAGGGTGGCTTCATCTTTAGAATATTCTAGCATAATTCTATCCAATATCTGAGAACATATTGTTGTGTGATATTGGAGAAACCAGCAGGTGCCAAGAAATGTCACTCAAATCATGTCTAAATATCTGAAATTCTATTCTTAGAAAGAATATTTGGAGAGACCGAGTGGTACAGAGAAGACAGCATTAACTTTGGAAACAGAACTTAATTCCCAATCCAGGTTCCACCAATTACCAGCAGTAGCCATTTGGGCATCTTTGACCTCATCTACAATCGCAGATGTGAAGTCTCCATCCTGGGCTTATCTGATAGCCACTCCCATTCCCCCTCTCCCTGGTTGCCATTCACCATAGAGACTGGAAACCCTAAGTCTTTGCTCTCTCATCTTCCATGCAACTGGGAGGAGCCAGGTGGCCCAGTCTAGCCATTCAGATGTAAATAGAAACCTGTTGGGGGCTTCTGGAAGAACTTTTGCTTCCTTGTCAAGGGGCCAGGCTCAGAAAGAGAGCACACCAGCATCACCTGCATCACCTGTTTTGTCTTTTCCCTGTGAAGGCTAGAGCTTCATTACCCCTCATGCTTCTACAAAGAAACAGGCATAAGGTTGAAAAGCCAAAGTGTTAAGTTCAGCAAAATGGAAAAATAGACTCTGGGAGTCTTTGATGGCATGGGTGAGCTGGAAACACCAACTTCTGGATTTTTGTGACATAAGAGAATTAACTGTCTTTGTGATTTACACTACCATCAGTGAGATTTTCTGATACTTGGCAGCTGAAAGCATTCCTAACTGCCCAACTCAAGCATATTATAATATTAAATGAGATAAGATAACACCGTAGCACAAGACTAGGCTCACAGCAGATAGAGAATAAATTTTAGTCATTTTCTCTACCCAGTGCTTTCCATATCTTTTTTAATACAAAAGCACATTAATAGAATAACTCATTAAATGGTTCACACTGTTATTTATGTTGGTAGTTGTTTTTCTTTTCAGCAGGGAATATAAAGAGCCTTGTAGGCTATGTAGAGTTTGTTTTGGAAGTCTTTGATCAAAGGTGCACCTTTGAAATAATCTACCATAAATGATGAGGGTTAAAACTAGGGCAGCAACAGCAGAGATAGAGAAGACCGCATGAAGGTAAACTTTATGCAGAAGGTAAAGTAATCAGGATTTGGTATTTGGTAGGATATGGGTGTGAGGGGCAAGGCAGAGTTGAAAGACGAATTCTATTTCTAACTTGAGTGACTAGGTGGATAGTGATAAAAATAATTGAGGAAAATATGTAGTTATTGCTGATTTGGGGAAATGTTGACAAGTTTAAGCATATCGAGATGGTTGTATACATGAAACAAGGTAGATATCAGAATCTGCAGCTTCTGGAAAATTTGGAAGCCATCAGCTTAAAAGTGGTAGCTTAAATCATAGCAGTAGGTGAGATCAACCAAAAAGAGAATATAGAACCATAACTTTATGTGTCTGAAGATAAATACTGTGGGGGCAGTGACAAAATTTACATTATAAATTTCTATAAATAGAAAGTAATGAAAATGAGTTCATTTACACCATAAGACATGAAAGACTGATAAAGAAAAACTTATAGTTACAATTTTCTCTGCTATGTAAGAAAACAAACATTTACTAAAAGGTAGTACTTTTCTTAAAAAATTAAAATTTGAACAAGGAAATAAGCTAAAAATGAAAGTTATAAAGATAAAAGCTGAAACTAATGATTCAGAAAATAAAATAATAGTAAAAGGTGAACTAAATTCAAAAGCTACTTCTTGATCAATGAAGTAAATATGTAAATCACAGGTGTGATTATGAAAAAAGTATAAAAATTTACACACTGGGAATGAACAAAAAGACATAATCACAGAGTATGTGAGGGTGATCTTCCTGGGACATCTGTCACCCACTGATTGCCAGGGCTGCTGATCATGCTGGCTAGGCAGGTGTCCCATTCCTCCCTCACCACTCCGTGTGCTTCCCTCCTGAAGCTGCATGCTCAGTTGAAGATGATGATCATTGCTGACAGAGAAGGACTTCGGTCAAGGGTATACAAGTAGCTGTGTTCCCCTGCTCGAACCTCCAAACAAGCTCTCAAAATAAAAAATATTATAATAAAATGTACGTGCAACTCTTTGACAATAAATGTGAAAACCTATAATACACAAAGGATTCTCTTATAAATTTTAAGTTTTCAAAAGTGACCCAAGTAGTAGAAAACTTTAAGAGATCATTTACCACAAAAACGTTGGGATAGATAGTTAATACACACTATTATGTTAGAGGCCTCAGGATCAGGTAATTTCAAACCTGAGTTGTAGCTAGCTTTAATAATAGAGAATTCCGGTAAATTGTAATTCATAAACATAAAGATTAAAAATTTCCCAATTCATGTGAAACTAGCATAATTTAATAACCAAACAGAAACTGAATCAGAAAAGAACATTATCGGTCACTTCCAAGATGGCCGAATAGGAACAGCTCCTGTCTATAGCTCCCAGCGAGATCAGTGCAGAAGACAGGTGATTTCTGCATTTCCAACTGAGGGACCTGGTTCATCTCATTGGGACTGGTTGGACAGTGGGTGCAGCCCACTGAGGGTGAGCCAAAGTAGGGCAGGGCGTCGCCTCACATGGGAAGCAAAAGTGGTCAGGGGATTTCCCTTTCCCAGCCAAGGGAAGCCATAAGTAACCATACCTGGAGGAGTGGTACACTGCTGCCCAAATGGTTTTCCCCTGGTCTTCACAACTGGCAGACCAGGAGATCCCCTCCTGTGCCTGGCTCATTGGCTCCCATGGTCACAGAGCCTTGGTCGCTGCTAGTGCAGCAGTCTGAGATTGACTTGGGATTCTGGAGTTTGGTGGGGGGAGGGACATCCACTATTGCTGATGCTTGAGTAGGTGGTTCTATGCTCACAGTGTAAACAAAGCGGCAGGGAAGCTCAAACTGGGCAGAGCCCACCACAGCTCAGCAAGGCCTACTACCTCTCTAGATTCCACCTCTGGGGGCAGGACATAGCAGAACAAAAGGCGGCAGACAACTTCTCCAGACTTAAATGTCCCTGCCTGATAGCTCTGAAGTGAGCAGTAGTTCTCCCAGCATGGCGTTCAAGCTCCAATAATGGACAGATTGCCTCCTCAAGTGGGTCCCTGACCCCCGTGTAGCCTGACTGGGAGACACCTCCCAGTAGAGGCCAACAGACACCTCATACAGGTGGGTGCCACTCTGGGATGAAGCTTCCAGAGGAAGGATCAGGCAGCAATATTTGTTGTTCTGCAGCCTCTGCTGGTGATATCCAGGCAAACAGGGTCTGGAGTGGACTTCCAGCAAAATCCAATATACCTGCAGCTGTGGGGCCTGTCTGTTAGAAGGAAAACTAACAAACAGAAAGGAATAGCATCAACACCAACAAAAAGGACATCCACACCAAAACCCCATCTGTAGGTCATCAACATCAAAGACCAAAGGTAGATAAAACCACAAAGATGGGGAGAAACCAGAGCAGAAAGGCTGAAAATTCTAAAAATCAGAACACCCCTTCTCCTCCAAAGGAACACAACTCCTTGCCAGCAAGGGAACAGAACTGGATGTAGAATGAGTTTGATGAGTTGACAGAAGTAGGCTTCAGAAGGTCGGTAATAACAAACTTCTCTGAGCTAAAGGAGCATGTTCTAACCCATCGCAAGGAAGCTAAAAATCTTGAAAAAAGGTTAGACAAGTGGCTAACTAGAATAACCAGTGTAGAGAAGTGCTTAAATGACCAGATGGTGCTTAAAATCACAGTACGAGAACTTCGTGAAGCATACAGAAGCTTCAATAGCCAATTCAAGCAAGTGGAAAAAAGGATGTCAGTGATTGAAGATCAAATTAATGAAATAAAGCAAGAAGACAAGATTAAATAAAAAAGAGTGAAAAGAAACTAACAAAGCCTCCAAGAAATATGGGACTATGTGAAAAGACCAAATCTACGTTTGATTGGTGTACCTGAAAGTGATGGGAAGAACGGAACCAAGTTAGCAAACATTCTTCAGGATACTTCAGGAGAATACTCCAGGAGAACTTCCCCAACCTAGCAAGGCAGGCCAACATTCAACTTTAGGAAATACAGAGAACACTACAAAGATACTCCTTGAGAAGAGCAACCCCAAGCCACATAATTGTCAGATTCACCAAGGTTGAAATTAAGGAAAAAATGTTAAGGGCACCCAGAGAGAAAGGTCGGGTTACCCACAAAGGGAAGCCCATCAAACTAACAGTGGATCTCTCTGCAGAAACCCTACAAGCCAGAAGAGAATGGGAGCCAATATTCAACATTCTTAAAGAAAAGAATTTTCAACCCGGAATTTCATATCCAGCCAAACTAAGCTTCATAAGTCAAGGAGAAATAAAATCCTTTAGAGACAAGCAAATGCTGAGAGATTTTGTCACCACCAGATGCTGAAGAAAGCACTAAACATGGAAAGGAACAACCGGCACCAGCCACTGCAAAAACATGCCAAATTGTAAACACCATCGATGCTATGAAGAAACTGCATCAATTAATGGGTGAAATAACCAGCTAGCATCATAATGACAGGATCAAATTCACACATAACAATATTAACCTTAAATGTAAATGGGCTAAATGCCTCAGTTAAAAGACACAGACTGGCAAATTGGATAAAGAGACAAGACCCATCAGTGTGCTGTATTCAGGAGACCCATCTCATGTGCAAAGACACACATAGGCTCAAAATAAAGGGATGGAAGAAGATCTACCAAGCAAATGGAAAGGAAAAAAAGCAGGAGTTGCAATCCTAGTCTCTGATAAACAGACTTTACACCAACAAAGATCAAAAGAGACAAGGCCATTACATAATGGTAAAGGGATCAATTCAACAAGAAGAGCTAACTATCCTAAATATATATGCACCCAATACAGGAGCACTCAGATTCATAAAGCAAGTCCTTAGAGACTTACAAAGAGACTTAGACTCCCATACAATAATAACGGGAGACTTTAACACCCCACTGTCAATATTAGACAGATCAACGAGACAGAAAATTAACAAAGATATCCAGGGTTTGAACTCAGCTCTGCCCCAAGTGGACCTAACAGACATCTACAGAACTCTCCACCCCAAATCAACAGAATATACATTCTTCTTAGCACCACATGGCACTTATTCTAAAACTGACCACATAATTGGAAGTAAAACACACCTTAGCAAAAGTAAAAGAACAGAAATCACAACAAACTGTCTCTCAGACCACAGTGCAATCAAATTAGAACTCAGGATTAAGAATCTCACTCAAAACCACACAGCTACATGGAAACTGAACAACCTGCTCCTGAATGACTACTGGATAAATAATGAAATGAAGGCAGAAATAAAGATGTTCTTTGAAACCAATGAGAACAAAGACACAATGTACCAGAATCTCTGGGGCACGTTTAAAGCAGTGTGTAGCAGGAAATTTATAGCACTAAATGCCCACAAGAGAAAGCAGGAGAGATCCAAAATTGACACCCTAACATCACAATTAAAAGAAATAGAGAAGCAAAAGCAAACAAATTCAAAAGCTGGCAGAAGGCAAGAAATAACTAAGATCAGAGCAGAACTGAAGGAGACAGAGACACAAAAAACCCTTCAAAAAAAATCAGTGAATCCAGGACCTGGTTTTTTGAAAAGATCAACAAAATTGATATACTGCTAGCAAGATTAATAAAGAAGAGAAGAGAGAAGAATCAAATAGACACAATAAAAAATGATAAAGGGGACATCACCACTGATCCCACAGAAATACAAACTATTTTCAGAGAATACTAGAAACACCTCTACACAAATAAACTAGAAAATCTAGAAGAAATGGATAAATTCCTGTACATACACATCCTCCCAAAACTAAACCAGGAAGAAGTTGAATCTCTGAATAGACAATAGGCTCTGAAATTGAGGCAATAATTAATAGCCTACAAACTAAAAAAAGTCCAGGACCAGAAAGATTCACAGCCAAATTCTACCAGAGGTACAAAGAGGAGCTGGTACCATTCCTTTTGAAATTATTCTGATCAATAGAAAAGAGGGAATCCTCCCTAACTCGTTTCATGAGTCCAGCATCATTCTGATACCAAAGCCTGGCAGAGACACAACAAAAAAAGAGAAATTTAGGCTAATATCCCTGATGGACATTGAGGTGAAAATCCTCAATAAAATACCGGTAAACCAAATCCAGGAGCACATTACAAAGCTTATCCACCATGATCAAGTCGGCTTCATCCCTGGGATGCAAGTCTCGTTCAACATATGCAAATCAGTAAATGTAATCCATCACATAAACAGAACCAATGACAAAACCATATGATTATCTCAATAGATGCAGAAAAGGCCTTCAACAAAATTCAACAGCCTTTCATGCTAAAAACTAAATAAACTAGGTATCGATGGAACGTATCTCAAAATAATAAGAGCTATTTATGACAAACCCACAGCCAATATTATACTGAATGGGCAAAAACTGGAAGCATTCCCTTTGAAAACTGGCACAAGACAAGGATTCCCTGTCTCATCCCTCTTATTCAGTATAATATTGGAAGTTCTGGCCAGGGCAATCAGGCAAGAGAAAGCAATAAAGTATAATCAAATAGGAAGAGAGGAAGTCAAATTGTCTCTGTTTGCAGATGACATGATTGTATATTTAGAAAACCCCATAATCTCAGTCCAAAATCTCCTTAAGCTGAAAAGCAACTTCAGCAAAGTCTCAGTATACAAAATCAATGTGCAAAAATCACAAGACTTCCTATACACCATTAACAGACAAACAGAGAGTCAAATAATGAGTGAACTCCCATTCACAATTGCTACAAAGAGAATAAAATACCTAGGAATCCAAATTACAAGGGACATGAAGGACCTCTTCAAGGAGAACTACAACCACTACTCAAGGAAATAAGAGAGGACACAGACATATGGAAAAACATTCAATGCTCATGGATAGGAAGAATCAATATCATGTAAATGGCCTTACTGCCCAAAGTAATTAATAGATTAAATGCTATCCCCATCAAGCTACCACTGACTTTCTTCACAGAACTGGAAAAAACTACTTTAAACTTCATGTGGACCTAAAAAAGAGCCCACATAGCCAAGACAATCTTGGGCAAGAAGAACAAAGCTGGAGGCGTCACGCTACCTGGCTTCAAACTTTACTGCAAGGCAACAGTAACCAAAACAGCATGGTACTGGTACCAAAACAGATATGTGGACCAATGGAACAGAATGGAGGCCTCAGAAATAACAGCACACATCTACCACCATCTGATCTTTGACAAACCTGACATGCACAAGCAATGGGGAAAAGATTCCCTATTTAATAAATGGTGTTGGAAAAACTGGTTAGCCATATGCAGAAAACTGAAACTGGACCCCTTCCTTACACCTTATACAAAAATCACCTCAAGATGGATCAAAGACTTAAACATAAGACCTAGGAGCATAAAAATCCTAGAAGAAAACCTGGGCAGTACCATTCAGGACATAGGCATGAGCAAAGACTTCATGTCTAAAACACCAAAAGCAACAGCAACAAAAGCCAAAATTGACAAATGGGATCTAATTAAACTAAAGAGCTTCTGCACAGCAAAAGAAACTACCATCAGAGTGAACA
>NW_016804447.1:5426185-5464926 GCF_001698545.2 Rhinopithecus bieti | reverse complement strand
AATAAAATATATATTATATATAGTAAAAATATATATATATGACTAAGAGGGATAATAGAAATAGAAAATCACAGAGACAGTAGATCCTCTCAAACAGAAAACAAAACAAAACAAAAAGCTACTTGCAAGGGGCAAATATGATGACTAATCAAGAAATTTCCCTCCACCCAGGATTTGAGGTTCTTGCGTTTCCTCTGAGGAATTTCAGAATTGCTATGGATCAGTGACTGCTGTGTGCCTTTTATCCTTCTCCTTTTTAAATTGGAGTATGAGTTGGCTCATCCCTGTTTTCTACCACTGTGTGTTGGGAGTATTTATTTTTTTGGGGGGAGGTAGTTTCTAGGTTTCGAGATCAAGGGGAGCCACATCCAAATTTGGTATAAGAACTTTGAAAAAAAATCTTGAATAGCCTTGTCATTTACAATTAGATGGGACTTTTTAGGGGACTTCCTTGGGGAAGGGGTGAGTTTATTTTTTTTGAGCAAAAGGGAGGAAAGCAAATATTTTAAGCTGGGGAAGATTATGGTAAACTCTTATCTCCAGTTATTTGCTTCTCTCTCTTTCTGAGTTATTCTTTTCCACAACATTGACATTAGGCTTGGTTTGTGACTTACTGTGGCCAAAGAATGTGAGTAGAAGGAATGCATGTCACTTCTGAGCAGAAGCATTAATGACCATCTCATGGTTTGGCCATTGTTTTTTTCCTTCCTTCTATCACAGAATGGCAGATCCCAGATGGATTCTCTACCTTTAGTGTAGATTCAGACTGAAAACCATATGGCACAAAACCACAACCCATTAGTGGCCAGCACATAATGTCAGCAAAAAAACAAAACAAAACAAAACAAAACAAAACAAAACAAAACAAAACAAAACAAAAACCAAAAAACTGTTGCTGCAAGATTCTGATATTTCAGGGTTATTATTGCAGTGAAGCCGAAGTTATATAACACCACATGACTAATACATTTATATTCCTATAGTTATAGCTATTTCTGTTAAAATGAAAAACAAGACAGGAATGCCTACTGTAGAAAAAACTAATTCAATTTCTCCCACTATTATCTCACAACCTGCTTCTGACACCAGAACACAAGCGAATAATTCTGCAGCAGACACCAACTCGGTGTCCTCTAGTTCAACTCAATTCTGACATGGTTTACCTGGAAATAGCATCCAGGCACACAAGTTGAGGACTCTGACCCACAAGACTGAGCGTCACTCTGATGCCAGTTGCAAGCCGTAGGTTGTTTTACCTGTGCTTCGGACCAACTGGCTGTAAATCAGGGTTCCCATGAGACCCTCTTCTAGGGTTAAAATTAATTTGCTAGGCCAGGTCACGTAACTCAGGAAAACTCTTGTGTTTACTAGTTTATTATAAAGATATTACAAATAATACAGATGAAGAGATGCATAGAGTGGGGTGTGGGGAAGGGGAGGGAAACTTCCATGCCCTCCCTGGGCAGCCACCCTCCAGGAACCTCCATGTGTTTAACTATATGGAAGCTCTGCTGAACTCTGTCCTTCTGGGCTTTTATAAAAGCTTCATTATGGAGGCATGATTCAGTCAACCATTAGCCATTGGTGATCAACTTAACCTTCAGTCCCTCTACCCTCCTCAGAGGTTGAGGAATAGGGTTGCAAAGTCCCAACTCTCTAACTGACCATTGTTTTTTCTGGTGACCAGCCCCCATCATGAAGCTATCTAGGGGCTGCCAGTCACTAGTCAACTTATTAGCATACAAAAAGACATTTATCACTTTGGGGATTCCAAGGATTTTAGGAGTTGTATGCCAGGAAACAGGATGAAGACCAAATATATAGTTCACAAATCACACCTATTATTACTATTATTGTTTAATATTGTGTAGATATTTTAGTAAATGCAATAAACATAATGTGCATGGTATAAATATGAAAGAAAGAGGTGAAACTTTCTGCTGACAATATAGTTGTATACCTGATATCATCAAGAAACTCTAGTAAAAAAATAAGAAGTAAAAAAAAGAATTTGATGGATTGGGTAGATACAACGTAAAGATACAGAATCATTAGCTTTTTCTATATGAGCCATATACCCACATACAAATGAAAATGAGGACACTATTCCATTCATAATAGTAACAAAAATCATAAAATAGGAATAAATTATACGAGAAAGGAATAGGACCCACGTAAAAAATAAAATCGTACTGGAAGACAAAAATAGGATCTGAACAACTAGAAATTTATACCATGTTCTTGAAAAGTAATACTTACTCTCATAAATAGATCAGTTCTCCTGAAAATAGTATACAAATTTAGTACAACTCCCATAGAATCTCTGGCAATTTTAATTGGATAAAATAATCAAATTGATGAATAAAGAATGATAGTATTAGCCTGGCCAACATGTGAAAGCCCATCTCTACTAAAAATACAAAAATTAGCCTAGGGTGGTGACACGCTACTCAGGAGGCTGAGGCAGGAGAATTGCTTGAACCCAGGAGATGGAGGTTGCAGTGAGCTGAGATCACACCATTGCACTCCAGCCTGGGTGACAGATTGAGACTCTCTCAAAAACAAAAAGAATGACAGTATTAAAACTACTTAAAAGCCAGTATAATAAAAAAAGCACAGTATAGGCACAAGACTACCAAAAAAATCAGTAAAAAATAATAATAAAGAGAGCTCAGAATTGTGTAATACCTCATGAAGGTGATATTTCATTATTTCATTGTGGGGAAATTTAATTAATAGTCTCATCACAATTGGATATGCTCTTGAAAGAAAATAAATTTTGGCCCCCTAGTTTATATTAATTATGAAATAAATTCCTAATGAATTTGACTTGAAAGTAAAAATAAATAATAACCATTTTAGAAAAAAATTAGGTTATTGTCTGTACACCTAAGAATTAAATAACTCTTTTAAACAAAGGTAGGTGATCAACCTAACCTTTATAAAATTTCAAGGTATTGTTTGTAGTGCAAGAGATACCAAAAACAAAATCAGTAGGTAAACAAGCTGGAAAAAATATTATAAATCAAATGATAGATAAAACTTTGTATCTGTATATAAAAAAAGCTTTGTCACAATTTAATAAGATAAAGATAATCAACCCAATAGCAAAATAAATTGGGGATATGAATAGGCAATTGGCAGAAGAGCAAGTATGATAACATGTTTAATCTCCTCCAATAGGCAGAGAAATGGAAATGAAAATTACCATGATCATAGCCATCAGAGTGGCAAAAAAAAAAAAAAAAAAAAAAGTAATCGCACCTATTATTAGCAGAGATCGGAGTTGGGGCAAGGGCACTTTCATATATCACTGGTAGAAATGTGAAAAAGCAATTTGTGATCTCTATTAAAAATTTAAATGCACATGCAATTCAACCCAGAATCTCACTCCTGGGACTCTATACTATAGAAATAAAAGCCCCAGTATATATAAGTGTGTGTGTGTGTGTATGTACTGCAGCATTATTTTAATAACAAAAGATGATAGCAAATCAAAACTCTATTAGTAAAAGAAGAGCTGAATGATAATAATGCCTACAGTAGAATTTTATCCAAGAATTAAAAATTAATTACCTATACTACCTGACATTGAGGAATTTCCATTATATATTATTAAGATACAGAGAATTATATATCACCAATCCCTTTAAAAATGTCCCCCTTAAACCTTGTGTGTGTATAAAAACACACATAAATGCACACACGTGCGTGCACACACACACACATATATTATGCCTATGTGTACATAATGCATAAAGAGTTACATGGAAAAATGGTCACTGAAATGTTAGTTGTTTTCTCAAAAGGTGGCTTTTATATTTTCCGTAATGTATTTATTATTTTGCAATTTCTTTTTTTTAATTTCAACTTTTATTTTAGATTCGGGGGGTACATGTGCATGTATTACATGATGTTGAGTTTTGGGGTACAAATGATCCCTTCATCCAGATACTGAGCATAGTACTCAATAGTTTTTCAACCCTTTTCCTCCTCCCCCCTTTTGCTGCCATCTTTATGTCCATGAGTTTCCAATGTTTAGTTTCCACTTTTAGTGAGAACATGCAGTATTTGATTTCTTGTTTCTGTATTACTTTGTTTAGAACAATGGCCTCCAACTGCATCCATGTTGATGCAAAGGACATGATTTCTTCCTTTTCTGTGGCTGCATAGTATTCCATGGTGTGTATGTACCACATTTTCTTTATCTAATCCATCACTGATGTGCACCTTGGTTGATTCCATGTCTTTGCTATTGTGAATAGTGCTGCAATGAACATACAGGTGCATGTGTCTCTTTGGTAGAACAATTTATTGTCCTTTGCATATATACCCAGTAATGGGATTGCTAGGTCAAATGGTAATTCTGTTTTTAGTTCTTGGAGAAATCTCCAAACTGCTTTCCACCATGGCTGAACTAATTTACATTCCCACCAACCAGTGTATAAGCATTCCCTTTACATTCTGACCAACAACATATAAGTGTTTCATTTTCTCCACAGCCCTCCATAATCTGTTACCTATTGACTTTTTAATAATAGTCATTCTGACTGGTGTGAGATGGTATCTCATTGTGGTTTTGATTTGCATTTATCTGATGATTAGTGATATTGAGAATTTTTTCATATGTTTATTGGCTGCTTGTATGTCTTCTTTTGAGAAATGTCTGTTCATGCATTTTGCCCATTTTTAATGGGGTTATCTGTTTTTGCTTGTTTAATTGCTCCTTACAGAGTTTGAATTTTAGACATTTGTCAGATGCCTGGTTTGTGAATATTTTTTCCAATTCTGTAGATTGTCTGTTTAGTCTGTCAATAGTTTCTTTTTGCTGTGCAGAAGCTCTTTATTTTAATTAGGTCCCACTTGTCAATTTTGTTTTGTTGCAATTGCTTTTGAGGACATAGTCATAAATTCTTTCCTATGGGTGATGCCCAGAATGGTGTTTCCTAGGTTTTCTTTAGGATTCTTGTAGTCTGAAGTCTTCTACTTAAATATTTAATGCATTTTGAGTTAATTTTTGTACATGGTGAAAGGTAGAAGTCCAGTTTCATTCTTCTGCATATGGTTAGCCTGTTATTCCAGCACCATTTATTGAATAATAAGCCCTTTCCTTATTGCTTATTTTTGTTGACTTTGTCAAAGACCAGATGGCTATAGGTGTGTGGCTTTATTTCTGGGTTAACTATTCTATTCCATTGGTCTATGTGTCTGTTTTTTTACCAGTACCATGCTGTTTTGGTTACTGTAGGTTTATAGTATAGTTTCAGGTCAGGTAATGTGATGCTTCCAGCTTTGTTCCTTTTGCTTAGGATTGCTTTGGCTATTCGGGCTCTTTTTTAGCTCCATATGAATTTTGGAATTGTTTTTTCTAGTTCTGTGAAAAACTATGTTGGTTTGATAGGAATAGCATTGAATCTGTAGATTGCTTTGAGCAGTATGGCCTTTTTAAACAATATTGATTCTTCTAATCCATCAGCATGGAAAGTATCTTTCCATTTGCTTGTGTTATCTGATTTCTTTCAGCAGTGTTTTGTAGTTCTCACGATAGAGATCTTTCACCTCGTTGGTTAGATGTATTCCTAGGTATATTTTGTGTGTATGTGGTTATTGTAAACAGAATTGCACTCTTGATTTGACTCTCAGCCTGAATGTTATTGGTGGAGAGAAATGCTACTGCTTTTTGTACACTGATTTTGTATCCTGAAACTTTACTGAAGTCATTTATCAGTTCCAGGGCCTACTGGCAGAGTCGTTAGGGTTTTCTACGTATAGAATCATATCATCAGCAAAGAGAGATAGTTTGACTTCTTCTTTTCTTATTTAGATGCCTTTTATTTCTTTCTCTTGCCTAATTGCTCTGGCTAGGACTTCCTATTTTACAATTTTCAATGTTTGATTTATATCAGGAGTGCCTTAGTCCATTTGGGCTGCTATAACAAAACACTGGGTAGCTTACAAACAACAGAAGTTTATTTCTCACCATTCTGGAGGCTGGGAAGTCCAAGATCAAGGTGCCAGTGGAGTCTGGTGAGGGCCTGCTTACTACTGCATAGGCAGCCCACCCTATTTGCTCTGTCCTCACATGGTGTCTCTTTTTCTATGGTTGCTAATTCCAATCATGAGGATCCACCTTCCTGACCTAATCAATTCCCAAAAGCCCCACCTCCTGATACAATCACCTGCAGGTTAGGTTTCAATATATAAATTATGGAGGGACATAAATATTCAGACTATAGCAAAGAGACCTTCTTTCACCATGGGGAGGAAGAAATTGAACAAATGTTTAAAGCTGTATGCCTGAATACGGATACCTTAGCATTGTTCATAAACAGTAAATGCTTATAAAAATGTAAATGCTCAAAATTAGGCTTCGATTAAATAAATTATGATCTATTCATGAAAATACTGTGAAGTAGCCATCTAAAATTATAAAATAAGTATATATTTGTTGACATGTAAAATATTCATTTTATTAACAGAAACAAAATTATTAAAAAGCATCCATAGCATATCACCTAAAAGAAAAAAATACTTTGTTTGTATGTCTACTTATATGTACATATATAAATAAATACAGAATTACACAAACATGTTATATATCAGCATTTTGAAGGAGATATACCCAAACATATTAACAGGGTTTATCTCTCCATGCCAAGCTTACAAGTGGCTTTATTTTCTAATTTTTGGTATTATACATGTAACTTGCATCAACAAATAAAGTGCTGAACTTTTCTTTTTTCCATCTCCCTCCCCAGTTTAGGTTGGTTATTTTCAATCCTGAGAGGGAAGAGGAATTACCTACAAAAGGGAACATTTCTGGGAGATCTTTCTGGCTCTCGGTTCTTCTCCTTGGAATTTTTGATTGTCCTGGAATCTAACTCTTATTAGAAGTGATAGAATTTATTCCTTATCTTTATTTTCTCCTTGTTGTTAAACATTAAACTCAAGCTTTGAAAAGCTGGCGTCAACTTTATTAGCTCTAATCATGGTTGCATGCCATTAAGATTAATAATTCTGTTAGTTATTCCCCACCCACCACACCATTTTCCATGTCCCTTAAGGAACTGATGTGTTTATTCCTACAGGGTCTGTTTATGAACTAAATGAGAAAGACAGAGTTGTCACTTCAAAGTCACAGCTTGTTTAAATGCATTTGACCTGATTCACCAGATCTAAATCCAACTAACTTCTGGCCATTTTGAAAAGAATGAAGGTTGGCTACTTCCAAGAAAATCCCAGAGAATGTGCACAGGCCCTAAAGGAGCTTACAAGTAAGGAGTTCCAGGAATGCTTTTGAGGAATGGCTGTGAAGAAATTGGGCCTCCTCTAAGCTCAGGTCCTGGGTATGGAGCCTCAAGATAAGCCCAGTTTGCTGTTTATCCCTTGTTAGACCCCAGGGATTTGGCCAAACTCTTCTCCTGTCTGCTGCCAACTTTGACCTCATTTTCTACAAGACTTAAGAGGTAATATATTCATGTCTCAATGTATTCAATAGTTAGGTTTCCATAAATCCTGGGAAATTTGTAAAAGTTTATGTAAAATCAGTTCAAAATGAATTAAAAGCAAGAGATATATTCTAGAATCTTATTTTTTTGTTTCATATTAATAAGAAGAATAGTTAATGAAAATATTACTTATGTAATAGTGACCAAAAGAAGCCACTGAATAATAAGGTATACTTGAATTGCAAACAACGTAAGTTTACAAATGTAGTACCTGTGTTTTAAATGCCTTCATTTTGGGAATTCTTGCATGTGAAGTCTTTATCACACTCAATGATGCCCAGGTTTTGCCTTTTCTTTAACCCTTGAGATAATTTTAATGAATTAAAATGAGTCTGCTAATATCTGTGTTTCACTTATCTTTTGCAAAACAGGCTGATCACCTCCATTTTTACAGATTTGACTTCTTTTTCTTCTGGGGACCTCCCTATGATGCTAACTGATGATTTCCAGTTATTTTGCCTGCAAGTTAAAAATAATTTAGAAAACACACAAGTTCATACCACTTGGACTTGGCCCTGTTCTGTGTTGTCAGAGAAAGAGCTTCCCAAATTTTTGGCAGGCATTTTAATCCCCTTATTCTGAAATTTGCATGTGTGCTTTTTTTTTTGAGACAGAATCTTGCTCTGTCACCCAGGTGGAAATGCAGTGTGTGATCTCTGCTCACCTGCAATCTCAGTCCCCTGGGTTCAAGCAATTCTCCTGCCTCAGCCTCCCGAGTAGTTGGGATTACGGGCACCCACCACCACACCTAGCTAATTTTTGCATTTTTAGTAGAGATGGGATTTTGCCCTGTTGGTCAGACTGGTCTCAAACTCCTGACCTCAGGTGATCCACCTGCCTCGGCCTCCCAAAGTGCTGGGATTATAGGCGTGAGCCACCGCGCCTGGCCGCATATATACTTTAGGTTAAACAATGTTAACTTGATTCAGATTTAATACTTGTTTCTGTTTACTTTTTAGTATAAATGAAACCAGATCTATTCTTTCAGAGCTGTTTTACCTGGTTCCAATCTGAGCCATAATTCTCGGTTTAGGATCCATCACCTAACGATTTGGAGCCTGTTCAGACTCAGGCCCCACATGAGTTTGAGTTGCCGTCACTACTGGGGAGTGTTACTTCTCCAATCCACTGTCATTCTTTGTCATGTGTATTTCAAGAACACTTAAATAAAACACAAAAGAGGACAGCTCAGCCTCTGGAGGTGACTAGGTTCCTGTGTGGAGTCCCAGGCTGTGTGGATCAACAAAAGCTGGCCCTTATCCTGGACATCTGGAAAGATGTGGGAGAGAGGGACAGGAATTAGGTCTAAGGAAAAGTGGCTGAGCCAAGGAGAGGCAAAGTCAAAGTCAGCCCAGGATCTGGGCAGGGTTGAGGGGTGGTGTGGGGGGTGAGTAGTTTCCCCAAGGCCAAGAGGTGCAGAAAGGGAGAGTGTTTTACAGATGCCATGTGGTGTGTCAGGGTCCCTGAATGCTTCTAGAAAGCTACACTTTTGCGAAAGCAGGGGTCCCTGGTTGTTAATATAAAACATATTACTTTACATTTATACTGTATATTTATTTTTCAGCCAACACCTAATCTTATCTTTGCTTTAGTCCAGTGGCTTCCAAACTTTTGCACTGAGACCCACAGAAAATCTTTTACATCCCAGCCCATTACACACATCTGTACACTCTTAGCTGAGACACAAGTTCAGTAAAACAATATGTATGTATTGTTATTACGTATGATATCTTGTGATACTTACCTTGCCTTCCCTTGTATTCCCCTGCCTTCCCTTGTATTTTTTGTTGTTGTTGTTTGTTTTTTTTTTTTTGAGACAGGGTCTCATTCTGTTGCCCAGGCTGGAGTGCAGTGGCATGATCTCAGCTCACTGCAACCTCCGCCTCCTGGGTTCAAGCATTTCCGGTGCCTCACCTCCCAAGTAGCTGGGATTACAGGTGTGCGCCACCACTCCTGGCTAATTTTTGAAAATATTTTTAGTAGAGACGGAGTTTCACCATGTTGGCCAGGCTATTCTCAAACTCCTGACCTCAGTGATCAGGCCCGCCTCGGCCTCCCAAAGGGCTGGGATTACAGGTGTGAGCTACCAAGCCTGGCCTCTGCTCCTATATTTTTAAAGATACTGATTGTTACCCACCAAGTTCATCCTATAACTTACTAATGAATTGCAACCTGCAGATTGAAACTCTTTTTCATTCCAGTCAGTATAGCTACTTCCAACTGCTATGGCTACCCCAGCATAAGCACCATGCTGTTCCCACCTCCTGAAGCAAACCCAAGGCAGCCCTAGATCTGCTGCCCTACCTCGTCCTTCTGTTTGTCCCTCCCTCCTCACCTCTCACAGCCACTCCCTCTTAGTCACTTTTCCCCATCTCGCTTTTACTTGATTTCTCAGTTTTGGAGAGATAGAACAACAACAAAAAAAAATTTCCCAAAATATGGTAAGCATACCTATCCTGGGGCCAAGATGATTTTAGGGATACAGAGATGAACTTACTCTCCTTTTGCTAGTTACAGCCCTCTTTTTTCCAGTTATCTTCTATACATAACAAGTGATGCTGGTTTTCTCTTTAGAAGAATAAAAAGTAATTGTAGCTAAAGTTTATTGAATACTTGCCATGTATCAGGCACTATCTTCAGAACTTTACATAGGTAAACTTGTTTAACCTCCGTGACAATCCTATGAAGCAGTTGCTAATATTATTATCACCATTTCACAGATGAAAAAACCCCAGAGGCACAGGGAGGTTAGGAATTTGCCCGAGATCACACAGCTAGTAAGTGGAGGGACCAGGAAGTCTAGCACCTTGGAAGAAAGTCAACTCTAGAAACAGCATTGAGTCAAACTCTCATTCTACCAATTTCTAACTGTGTGAACTTAGGCGAGTTATTCAACCTACCTGTGCCTCAGTTTTCAAATCTCTGCCTCAGTTTCCTCACTGAATCTAACACATCATCAATTTATAAATCACTAAAAAAGATTTAAAAGTATACGTTTAATCATGACTGGCTAGGTGTGGTGACTCATGCCTGTAATCCCAGCACTTTGGAAGCTGAAGCAGGGGAATCACTTGAGGCCAGGAGTTTAAAACCAGCCTGGACAACATAGCAAGACCCTGTCTCTTAAAAATAATTTAACCATGACTTATATGCTTTCTTATCATTTATTCATCCTGATAACAGAGAATGCTAAAGTATTAAAAAAAGAACATCTTAGAATCAATGAAATATAATAATACAACACTGTAGGATTATCAAGAAGAGTACATGAATCCAGCATTTTTTATGGTGCCTGGTACACAGGAAGTTCTTCATCCATGTTAGCTACTCTGGTTGTTACAATGGCTGTGCCTATTTAAGAGGGGAAGGAACTGAGGCACACAGAGATTACATTCTCAGGTTGCCCTGGTAGGAAACTGGTGGTCCCCAGATCTAGCTGAGGTCTGTAACTCTCCTGCTGGCTGGGGCTGCCTGTCTCCAAGTTGGGTGAGGCCTGGATTGTGTCTGAACACCAGACCAGTGGGCTTTCATTTTGCTTTATGTGCCTTCATCAAGAACTATCAGCTGGGTGTGGTGGCTCATGCCTATAATCCTAGCATGTTGAGAGGCCGAGGCGTGTGGTTGACCTGAGCTTGCGAGTTCGAGACCAGCCTGGGCAACGTGGTGAAACCCCATCTCTACTAAAAATACAAAAATTAGCCAGGAGTGGTGGTGCGTGCCTGTAATCCCAGCTACTCAGGAGGCTGAGGCATGAGAATCACTTGAATCCGGGAGGCGGAATTGCAGTGAGCCAAGATCACGCCACTGCACTCTAGCCTGGGTGACAGAGTGAGACTCTGTCTCAAAAAAAAAAAAGAAAGAAAGAAAGAAAGAAAAAAGATCTATTGAGCCCATTTGCCTCAGGACCTTCCAGGTCTTTGCCTTTCCTGTTTCCAGAGTCCTGAAGGTCATAACCATGGCCCCCATTTTCCCCCCATTCCCAGGGGAGTGTCTAGACTTTCTGACTCAAGACAAATTACCAAATGTACAAATGCCCATTCTGCTTAATGACTTTACTTCCACTTTTCACAGACTCTCGGATGTGGCCAGAAATAGTTCTAAACCCTGTAATCTTTCATAGAGCCGAGCTAAATTAAGTGGGTAGTGTTCCTCCAGAATTCCTCTCCCAAGCACTTAACGCTGATGTCCATCCCTCCCTACTTTGCTCACAGAACAGATGTCTGAAAAAATGTCACTTGACTGTGAAAAAGGAAAAAATGTTTCTAAAATGTGGATTTCCACGCCCACCCCCATACATAAATTCTTGGATCTCCTGCTAATGCACTCTTTATGCATATTTATTCAACACACATACTCCTCCACACAGGCACCCACATACATGCAATAGACTCCCTACCCTCACCATTTACATGAACATTGTCACAAGGATTTTCTAACTTATATTTTTAATATTGTTGCTCCATAACCATGGCTTTGAGCTAATTATTTCACATTTTCTTAATGTACACCAGAAACGGCATTTACATCTCAGTCTAGCAGTAGGTTCACTGGCAGGCAAGGCAGAAAGAACAAATTTGGTCATAGCTAGATGACAGAGCCACAGACCCCTGCTTAATTTCTGGTGTCCTTGGCAGGCTGCCTGAGAAGGAACTCCGTTCCCTGGGAACTCAGGCATTGGATGTAATAAGCACTGACTTGTACATGAAAAGACTAAAGCTTTGTTGTACAGAGAGCACTAGGTCTTAGGGGATGACTTAGTGCCTTAGATTCCCATATTAGCACAAAGGTTAAACCTGACACTATTAATTGCAACCTTTCCAGATAATTATTTTCTCCTTTACCCTATTGGGACCGCTTATGTTCTCCGAGAAAACTCCCTGGGGTGAGCTTTCGTTACTTGCCATCTTCTTTTGTCTTCAGGGAAAGTGAAAGCGAGGCATGGTGCAGCTCGGATCAAGCGTTTGCTGTCTCCTGCTTTTTTACCATGACGACACACTGAGGGCACTTTGAGAGCGAGAACTGTCCTCTAGAGGGAGAGACAGGAACACACACTGGAGGCTGAATGTTGTCTGTACCATACCCAGTAGTTCTGAATTGTCATACTTTGCAGGAGGACCCTGGCTGGGGGCCTCCATTTTTTGCTCTGGGACTGAATCCTCTCTTGCTGGCTCTGTGGCAGTCGGCTACCCTTCGCTGTTGACTGGTCCTCATATATCCATGAAAGCCTTGGGAAGGGATACGCTCTTTCCTTGGCTCTTCCCTGTAAACAGCAACGCAGGCCCTCCAGCTCCCAGACCAAGTGGCTAATGTTGGGGTTCAAAAAACGGTACCCCAAAATGAAGGCCTTAGAGCAGCCACAGAGCAAAAGTTTTTCTCTGATCTTCTCCTGCCCTCCTGTCTTGCAGTTCCTTTCTCCCCTGCAACCCAAGGCTAGCCATAAAAACTAGAATCCCTCTTCCCCTAAGGCGAGGCATAGAAACTAGAACCCCTTTTCCTGAAAGCCAGCCAAAAAACCTAAAAATATTCCATACACAAAAGGGCCAGAAATAAATGATCTGACCTACCTTGTTTGACTGTAGGTCAGAAGACCCCCATTCCAGAAAACCTCCATTCCAGAGAGGGCAAAAGTCCCCATACCCAGAAGGAAGGAATGCTACACAGGGAGACCAAGAAGAACCTGAACAGACAGGTCTTGCGGAGTCTCTCTGCTCAGTCTATTCGCAGTAGATCAGACCCTTTTTGTCCAATCATATTTCTACGTGGCTATCCATACTTTGTTGAACCTAAGCATAAAAATAGACATTTTTCCTTGTATCTTTGGGTCTTCATTCTGAAGACTCCATGTATACATGTGAAATAAATATGCATGCCTTTCCTCCTATTCACCAATCTGCTTCATGTCAGTGATCTTACAGCAAACCTTTAGGGGACCAAGCGCCTCAGCCCCCACACTATTCTTAGAATCACAGGTTGAGGCTGGCTCCCATCCAACCACCAACTGACTTCTCTGAGGCCAGGGTGAGCTTACTTTTCAACACCAGCAATCATCAGCCTTCTCTATTTCATGCAGGAGAGACCCAAAGCCCTCTCCCAAGCCCAGGAAAAGGGAATGATTTGTTTTCCTCTTCACATCTTGTAAAACTGAAACTCTATACTCATTAAACATCAACTCTCCACTTCCTCTCCCCCAGTCCCTGGCAAGCATCATTCTACTTTCTGTCTCTGTGGTTTTGACTATACTTATACCTCATGTAAGTGGAATTATACAACGTTTATCTTTTTGTGACTGGTTTATTTCACTTAACGTAATGTCCTCATATGTTGTAGCATGTCAGATTTTCTTTTCTAAGACTGAATAATGTTCTATTGCATGTATCCGCCATATTTTGCTTATCCGTATGTTGATGGACACTTGCCAAAGACACGTTTTTTCACTGAATTACTTTCAGCTTCAGAATTCTAAAGATCCTATCTATCCCAGGAAACTCCATTTCATATGTATTTTCAATGATTAACCAATACTTGTTTAAAACTTGCAATTTTTACTGAATATATAATCTATATCTGTCCTTTATCATCTGACATTTTTCTACTATGTAATTTTCATGAACTGTTTAGTGTCCCATGTGGCCTATCAGCCAGAATGGTCTGGGTTAAGCTGTAGTAACAAACACCCCCAACATCTCAGTGACATAAAACCATATTTAATTTCTTGCTCACTCTATGCGTCAATTGTAGATCAGTTAGGGATTGGCTCTGTCACATAATGTTCTCACTCCAGGACCCAGGTAGAAGAAAAACTTGACAATGAGGAAAAAAAAATTATACACTGGTTCTTAAAATTTCTGCCTGGATGCCACATTGTATTTCCTGTCACATTTCATTGGCTAAAGCTAGTCACATGGCTTCACTTAACCTAAAGTGGGAAAGAAATGAAATCCTACTATGTGTCCAGGAGGAGAATTGGAAATATTTGGTGGACAGCACTAATGGTTACCACATATAAATGTAATATGATAAAGGATTCCCTATTTTAGGGCATGTAAGATTTTTCCAATTTTTCCTTAAGCTGAGCAAGTTTGTGGATAAGTATTTTTTTAAGATGACCAAAGAAGTATACAAAATTTCAGGTGGAATGTTAGTAAAACCAGCCATTTATGTTGAGGTGGTGCAAATCTTAAACAAATTGTAAGTCCAAGCAATGATAATGATTTTGAGTTTTGTCACCCAGGATTGCTCCAAATATCAACAATCCAAAGTAAAATAGGCAAAAAAAAAAGAGCCAGAATACTTAAATTTGCTTCTTAGATTGCCTAAAATCTGTTTATCTATTGTCTGTTTTTTTATTGTTAATAATGAATATTCTGTATCTTTATATAGGAAGATTCCCAATATTATCAGGTCCAGCTAAAACGTTACCAGTTTGCAAATTATTCATCATCTGTTGCCCCCACTACTGAATCTAGTATGCAAGGTTTTGCATGCCAAACAGAGCACATGTGGCTTCAGGTGCTGTTTTCCAATCTTTTCCAGATGATCCCTCATGAAAACTTGCTCAGACACCCAGGTACATATTACCTCTAGCTGTGGACAAGTCCATCTGCAAATAATCATACCCTCCACACCCACTGACAGTAAACTCATGTAACAGCTAATGGGCTAATAGCCAACATTAACTTAAGGGACTGGCCACTGCCCGAGGTAAATCAAGATACCACGGAGGTAATAACACAAACCATCTTGACAAATCAAATTCAAGGATAACTGTTGCACAGGGCCAGTTGTGCAACTGTATCTGTGTAAACGGTGGCAAGACAGACTCGGCTGGTAGCTGTTTTGCATCGGTTATCTCATATTCCAACTGCAAGACAAAGGGCAAAATGGCACTACTTTCCAAGTTATGTGAAAAATGCATACTGCATTCAAACTACTGTTGTCCTCACTGAAACATCCATCCAACCAAGCTATGTGTATGTTACAAATATACCTTCAGTTGTTTTTGTTATATCTTTTATTATTTAAGACCACTTTACCATAATCATCTTCATGGGTACTTATGTGTCTTAAGTAGGGAAGGGAGATGAAAATGATCATTTTGAAATGTGTTTGAGAAATACTAGATAAAACAAAGATAATTAAGATTCTTAATTGCAAGACTTCTCAGAGTCTTTGATATACTAATGTGCCAGTAAATTTTCAAAAGGTCCCTAGAGTCCCTCGATATAAATGACCACAGTGCATTTTTTTAAAGTAAAGAAACAAAATATCATTAATGTATGAACAAATGGTTTGCCTCTTTCTTGACCTGTACCCTCAATGAAAACGTCTAACATTGTTCACTCAGTACCTTTCGCTCTATTTGATATTCATCTCATGGTCCTCATTCTACATCTTCAACTAATCAGAAGTGGAAGACTCAGGGTATCTGGAATGAGGGATTGTCATCAGACAGGGTCAGGGCTTTCTTGAAAGAAATTTAAAATGATGGAAAGAAAGGGGAAGAGGAAGAAAAGAGAAGATCCTACAAAGGTAGAGGGTGTCCAAGATAATTTGGTGTGGAACTGAGTGAAAAAAAATGGGGGAAGAGAGGTGTTGAGAAAGCTTTGAGATGTGAGACAATTACATAAGGAGAAGAATGAGGAAAAGAAAAATTTAAGAAATGAAGTTAGGAATTATGGATTGGATCTCCTTTAATATTCTTTAAGAAATGAAAGAGAGTGATCACACTTGGTTACTGAACTGTTTCTTTGAATGCTAACCCTGTTGAGACTGGGCACGTGAGCCCCAGGATTTATTCAAGTTACAACAGAACATCTCCACACCAGTATTCCACAAAATATCTTTAGAGAAATGCTGAAGAGCACTGTCAACTTACACAACCTAGAAGAGAGATAGCGAAAGAAGCAAAATATTGATTGCTTTTGGTCCAGGGGCCTTTCGAGATTTAGAAAACAAAGCTTAGAAGCAATGGCATTTTGTTTTAAATTGTAAAGATTGAAACAAAACTCAGAATGAATTTTCAGTAAAAAACAAGGTTACAATTTTGATATTGATTTCATAAAAGAAAGCATTAAGGCTGGGCACAGTTGCTCACACCTGTAATCCCAGCACTTTGGGAGGCTGAGGCGGCAGATCACTTGACGCCAGGAGTTCGAGACCAGCCTGCCTGACATGATGAAACCCTGTCTCTACTAAAAATACAAAAGTTAGCCAGGCATGGTAGTGGGCACATGTAGTCCCAGCTACTCCAAAGTCTGAGGCACAAGAATTGCCTGAGCCCAGGAGGTGGAGGTTGCGGTGAGCCAAGATCGTACCACTGAGCTCCAGCCTGGGCAACAGAGCTCTGTTTCAAAAAAAAAAAAAAAAAAAAATTCAGAGCACTGCTTTCTCACACAATTTTAATTATTGCTTTGATCAAAACATAGATTTGTCAGTTCAAATAAAACTTGTAATAACCCCACTTTGAATTTGCATTAGTTCTAAGCTATTGGTTTGGCTAATTATGGATATTACTTGTATATCACACCAGTATACTTGTATAGCATACTATTCCATTAGATCATTAATATTAAATGAATTAATACATGTAAAACAGTTAGAAGAGGGCCTGTCATTTAGTTAGAACTCTGTACATTATCAGTTTTGTTACCAAATTTCATCACTTTAAAACTTTTTTTTTTTTTTTTTTGCCTTTTCGCAATATCTCTGAAGTTGGGATGGTATCTTAGTCTGTTTGATCTACTATAACAAAATACAATAGGGTGGCTTATAAACAACAGCAATTTAGATCTCACAGTTTCGGAGGCTGGGAAGTCCAAGATCAAGGCACTAGCAGATTCAGAGTAAGGGCCTGCCTCCTCACAGACAGCTTTCTTCTCACTGTAACCTCACATGGCAGAAGGAGTGGAAAGAAGGGGCATATGCAATCTCTTTTATAAGGACACTAATCTCAGGGGGACTCTGCCTTCATGATGTAATCACCTTCCAAAGGCTCTACCTCAAATTGGGCAGAAGGATCTAACATATGAATTTGGGATACACAAAAATTTAGATTAGAGCAGATGGTGTGCCATAAATTCACTGGTAGCATGTTTTTCCTTCTTAGTGGTACATTAAATAATAGTTTCCAACAACTGATCTTGTCTTTGATTCAATAAAATACATTATTATTATTACTTGGCCCCTTTTCTCCCATTATTTTGAATATTTTGCTATATTTTGTTTTCCACAAATGATTACCTTTCATTTTATAAATTGATAGTCAAATACATATACCTATACATTATTTTTACAAATCAAAGTACCACCCCCTTCTACTCCCGTAAGATCTGTCAGTGTGAAAGATATTGTGGATAATTAGGGTTTTAGGTAATATATTGCCATTTACTATACCTTGGGGAATGTTTGATAAAGGAGTTGAAATAAACAACAGATTAATCAGAAGAGAGACTTCAAGGCAGGGAGATATAAGGAAGACAAGATATGGTGTTGGGTAATAACCCTTAGAAAATATATAGAAGCTTTCTTAATCAATATTCACATAATCAGCTTATTGGATTTACCAAGTCTCCATTCCCTTGAATATCTGTAGTGGAAACTTTGAGTACATAAATCTGTAGCAGTTAGGATTCTTTGGTTGCAAGTAACAGAAACCAAATTCTTTCTTGCTGACTTAAGCAAAATGGGAGATTTTTGAAAGGCAATAGGACAGCAAAAGAAATAGGCTCAGAGACCAAAGTCAGAAATGGCCGGAGCACCAGGCTTCGCACCAGGGAAACCTTGCGGATCTTTATGGTGTCAGGAATACCCAGCTTTCTTTTCTGGGAGCTAATCCCGGCCAAAATGGGTCTACCTTTTTCAATCTGTTTGTCTTTCTGGTTGAGGCCGAAGGTGTAGGGAGGGAGCCTATAGATCCCCAGGTCATGTGCCTGCTCCTTGACTGAGGGAGAGCAGCGCACCTTGATCAAAGTCCTACCAGACTATCTCCAAGGGAAGAGGCAAATCCCCAGAAGGAACTAAGCACTATTACCAAAGGAATGTAGAATGGACCCTGGCCTGCCAAAATAACCAACAAATGACCACTACCAATGTAAACAACAACGGCAGCTAGCACTTGGTCCTCCCATCATGCTAAATTCCACAACCGGTAGGAAAGTCCATTGTAAAATGGAAAGAACCATAAACACAGCTTTTGTACTTGCACTCCAGAAGAAATCCTACCTGGAATAGCACTATAAATAAAGAAGAACTTGAGGGCAGCACGAGTGGGGCAAATCTTATCCAGCTCAGCCTGCATCCCACAAAGAGTGAATGCACAGGCCACAAAGAAAGGCACTTCCCGAGGCACCCCCAGCTTTTGCCTTTATCCTTGATGTGCCTACTCAGCTATTAGAGCTGCGTGATCCCACAGGTCAATCTCATTAGCTCATCTTCAAAATACTCGAATTTGTTTCCATGTACAAGATTAATCCTAGCTGGTAGCTTGATTTATACATTAGATGACTCATCATGTGCATGCCAATAATCTTAGCTTTTCTCACAGTTGCATGAGTCAACTTGCTTCTGTTAATTTGGGCGAATGATAGTTCTCCTTGTTTCCATCACCTGGCTTTTTTGGTGTTTTGTTCTGCCCCCAAGTGCCACTTTCTCCTTCCTGACTCACCTTTATCTCCTTGCTGTTGTATTTGCCGTCCTACTGATTCCACAAACAATGCCCACTCAGGGGCACATGTTCCTGCCATGGAGAAAAACAAACCAAAGCACAGCTGCTGAGCTTGTCACCTGCTTTCTTGGTAGGAGCAAGATGTTATTTTCTGCGAAGGCAGTTGTGGCAAGAAGCCCATCCCTTAGCCTTAGCAGGAGCAGAGCGGGGACTAAAGCTTCATGTGAATCTAATCTGCAAAAATCCCAGGGTGGAGTCTTTCTGGTTTCCATCTGCCACCTTTTAAATGGTGTATTTTATTATTTATTACTGCACTTACCAAGAGTTATCTTTTCCACTCTGGTTTAAATACAATGTTAAAGACATTTAGAGAAGAACCAGTAATTTCAAGGAAAGTTGCTAAGCCAATATTTTTGTATGAATTTGGGTATAGAAGACTGAGGGAAACTAGAAAATGGATGTTCAATATAGCATTTCAACATAGGGTTAGATGGTATTACTTTGATTTATGTTTTTGCTTATTCATGTGTGAGTGCATATTATGTGCGGAGTTCTGTTTTAATGGCTGACCCTGCACAGAGGTCGATCTGAGAGCTCCAAAAAACACTTAGGTCTGAACAATTTGCCTTGTCTCAACTTGCACTCTGCAACCCCACTTGCTTCCCATCCTTCTGTCTCCTGAGCTCTGGTTTTTCCATTTGCTGACCTTGCCTCGCTCCCTGGATCTCACACCTGGCACCAGTTTTCTGCTTACAGCGTTTTACTGCCTTCTTGATGAGAGCTTAGATTTTCCTTCTGGCCTTCCTTTCTTCTGCCATTGGCTCAGCCCTCAGCACCTTTACCATCTCCTCTTTGACCAAGGACAGCTATAAACAACTCTGTGAGGAGAACCCAGGCATTTAAGGGAAAAAGAAAACCAGAATGAAGAATATATGGTTTATTTGAGGAAATAGGCCCTGCATATATTGACAAACACAGTTTGAAACACACAAAAAGCATTCAGAGATAGAGCACTGTCAAAAGCCTAACTTTTGGAAATAATTTTATAGGCTAAGGGTGATAAACAAGATCTATCTTCCATGCCAATTCTAATCGGTTGGTAGTGCCAACTGTGGGAAAGGATTCTAAAGCTTCGTCTGGGTTGAGCTGGAAAGAGTATCTTGATCAATTAGTGAGATAGACCTTGAGCAAGGCAACATGCATTTGCTTATTGCTACCCCTGCTGTGACAAATGGCCCACCCTTTTGAAATGTTTAAGTAGGAGAGTTTTTAAAAATGAAATCACTGTTTTAAGGAGATTAATTTGGCTTTGCACAGAATGATTGAGAGGAGGAGAAGATGTTTCCAGAGACACAAGTTAAAAGGCTCTTACTGTCTTGTTAAATGACAAAGTGGCTAAACACAGCTCCCAAAAGATGGGGAGAAAGATGACATAAACTGGAGGAGCACTGTTCTCTGGGGAGTGAGGCTGAACCAATGTCAGTGGGAATTAGCTGGGCCTGGGAAGGATGTCGCAATGGCGGAAGCAGTGATTTCTTATCCCTCCTGACAGGGGGCCAACAAGGAAGAATGTTGGTTCCCCATCCCCAGTCCAATGCCAAATAGGCATCAGTATTGAGAGCAGCAGAAGACTATGTCCCATGTCACTTGCCAATGGGAAGAACTATCCTCTGTCCTTTCCCACCAAGCCCCAGCAGGTGGAAGATGACCAGTGTGGACTCTGGGTTGGGCAAAACCAGGCTGATGAGTGTCTGTATCTGGATGTCAATCACTGTGAATATAGGAAGAAACAGATGGATAAAAATATTTTAAGAAGTAAAATAGAATTGATTATAAGAATAAAATAAATAGGATTTTGTGAGTAACTAAAAAAGAATTAGGAATTGTAAAAGTGAATCTACAGTTTCAGATATGGGAAAATGGGGAATGTAAGAGATTTACAGAGGAAGTTGAAGTGTGGCAGAGAGTTTCTCTAATATATGTATTCTTTTTTCCCATAGAACCAGAACTGCAGACTTTTAGCTGAGCATATTACATCTCAGAGTAAAGATTGCATTTCCAGGCTTCCTTTCGGCTCAGTGCCTGTGTGTAAGTTCTTGCCTGTAGGATATAAATAGAAGCAACATATGCAAGTTCAGGGTTGTGCCTTCCTCCTCCCTTTTTCCCCTTCCAACTGCCAAGGAGGCTTATGAAATGATGCTGATGAGCTGCCTTGAACCATATGGGCAAAAGCAACTCTCTAGAGATGGAACAGCAAGATCAAAGGATCCTGGTCCCTGATGCTGCCATAGGAGCCCAGGACTGCTTACACATGGGCTGTTACAGAGGTGTGGGCCTCAGAGAGATCCTCTATCTGTGCCAATTCTCTATTATCACAAGTCTTTGTTACATCTTCACCTATATCCTAATTTCTACCAGGAGTGACTTTTATAAGAAAGGTATTAAAATATTACGTTAGGGCCAGGCACGGTGGCTCATGCCTGTAATCCCAGCACTTTGGGAGGCCAAGGCGAGTAGATCACGAGGTCAAGAGATCGAGACCATCCTGGCCAACATGGTGAAACCTGATCTCTACTAAATATACAAAAATTAGCTGGGCATGGTGGCACATGCCTGTAGTTCCAGCTACTTGGGTGGCTGAGGCAGGAGAATCACTTGAACCCAGGAGGCAGAGGTTGTGGTGAGATGAGATTGCACCACTGCACTCTAGCCTGGCGACACGGTGAGACTCTGTCTCAAAAAAAAACAAAAACAAAAACAAAACAAACAAAAAAAGTTGCATCTTCACCTATATCCTTACTTCTACCAGAAGTGTCTTTTATAAGAAAGATGTTAAAAAATTACATGCCAGGGCCAAGTGTGGTAGCGCCCATTGTATTCCCAGCTACTCAGGAGGCTGAGCCCAGAAGTTAGAGACTGCAGTAAGCTATGATTACACCACCGCACTCCAGCCTGGGTGACAGAGCAGGACTCCATCTCTAAAGTAAATAAATAAAAATTACATGCCAGGATAATCGGGCATTTTGCAATGAGATGATTGAACTACTCTATGTAATCCTCTGGAAAACTAGAGACAACCAAAAGTAAGGAACAAGTTTTTGTTGTTGCTGTTGTTTCTTTGTTTGTTTGTTTTTACAGAAAGCAGGTGGGTCCTGACAATGAGAGATTGGTAAGCATGGAGGCGACCTGAACCAGGTTGTAGACCAGGAAGATCCATGAGCATTTGGAACAAGAGATGGGGACCAGCAGGAGGCAACATAAGCTCAGAAAGACCAAATACAACTTTTTGTTTTGATTGTGACTACAGACAGGTAAATCAAGATATGTCTGTGCACATAACATATCTGAATTTCTACAAAACATTTAACAAAGTCTTTCTGAATTTGTTTCTGGAGAAAATGGAGGAGACTGTAGTAGATGATAGCCTCGTTGGATGGATATGTGTGTAACTGAGTGGATCTGCATCCACATGGGAGGAAAGTACTGGTAAGACAAAGTGCCAGAGAGGCCCAGTACTCAAACTCCATTAATACAAGTCTGGAGTGCATGGCAAGGAGAGAATTGGACTGTTCTACTCACCCAGCTGGAATCTATGTCCCATTCATGGTGCCTTGAAAAGAGACATTGACAGATTGCTACTCATCCAGAGGAGGGCAATCAGGGTAAATTGGAAATTAAGGAACTGATAAAGAATGCAAGGTATTTAGCCTGAAGACCTAAAGCCTTGGGAGGAGGGCTGGATGACGGCAACAGTCTTCAAGTATCTCCAGAATTATTCCTTTAGAATGTTCTATATGATTCCATTGGCTGCATGTTTTCCCCAAGGCTATAACATGAGTCAGTGGCAGACTGGAATTGGAACTTGGGTTTCAGATGTGCTGGTTCTTGCCACATAGTGTTCCACTGCAGGCCCCTCCTGATAACAAACTACTTGAGCACGATGTTTTGATTCTGGCTTTTGGGTGATTTATACTTTTGTGTGAATGCATTTTAGGCTCTGTTCAGAAGGAAAAGAGGGTTAGAAGAGGCTGAGGGTTAGAGATGCATGTTTCCCACCTCCCCACTTCCTCCTGGGTCTCCTTTGCTCTTTCCTCTTGTGCTCCCTTCTCACCCACCCACTCCACCCACAATGAATCCCCAATTTCTCTCACTTCATTATCTCAGCACCTTATTAGAAGAAATAGAACTAAACTAATTAAGAGGTGATTTGGTAGTGGGTAAAGGAGCTCTAAAGTCTAGATTTGGGATCAGATAACCTGGGTTTATAGTCTCTCTCTCTCTTACCAACTAATTGGGTGACTTTGGACCCAGTATTTAGTTTCTTCAAATAAGGGGATTTAAAATTCCTTTCTGGTTCTACAATTCTATGATAAAATATCAATTCAAGTAAATTCACATTTTTCAAGGAAAAATCACCCAGTATGTACCTGCAAGACCCTCTGGTCACCAGAGGTTCATATGCTATCCTCTGCCATGCACAGAGCTCTCCAGCCTCCTCTCTTCTCATTGTCTGGGTCCTCTTCTCCCATCTCCATCTGTCTAAATGTCATCATCCTCCAATTTCAATGTAGAGTTCTTCTCTGAAGTCCAAGAGCACTTGCTGTCTACACCTTGACTAGTTGGACAAGGCCATGTCTTTTGGAGCAGGAAATGAGTGAGTTTCCCACTGCACTATCAGGATTTTTTTCTTAGTAATTATTGATTGATTGCTAACATGAAATAATCAATATGTAATGACAGGACTGAGAATTCAGCAACATAGGCTAGTAAAATAATTATGTGAGAAGCCAACATATCCCTACATCCTCCTCAATTACGTATGTAAGATTAGCCTTGGCAGCCCGTATCCAGGCACATGTATCAGAATGCTTTTAACATTCCCAGAACAGTGGGAGAGACTCAGCTCTGTTCACCAAATCACCGTTCAGCCTAACATTCACTGAGCACCAGCTTGGTGCCAGGCACTGTGCTAAGTGCCTTACAAAAATCATCCCACGTGACCCTCACAATCACTGCATGAGGTAGTTACTGTTATTTTCCCTGCTTTATAGATGAAGAAAACAAAAGTTCAGAGGAGTTAAATAACTTGCTCAAGGTCACTAACTACCTTGAGTACTCAAAGTAGTTACTGACTGTAGTTACTCATAATAATTGAATATGATATAGTTACAGTAGTTGAAGACAAGAGCCAAATCCAGGCTGTCTGATGCTAGAACCTGAGTCTTACCTGAGGCACCAGACAGCTCCTTACAGTAGGCACACAGACTTCTCCCTCTTGTGGCCTGGAGTCCAGAAAGAGAAACAGGTTGGCAAATAGGTCATCTGAATACAGCCAGATAGTGTAAGAGTAGGCACAAGATGGGCCAAGGGAAGGATTGGCCAAGGTAGGCCGAGGGATAGTGTAAGAGTAAGCACACAGCAGGGCCAAGGGAAGCCTCCTGAGAAGAACTGGTATCTATATGGAGTTTCCCAAAATGACCCGAGTAAGCCAGAAGAAGCAAGGTGTTCTCCAAGCAAAGGACCCAGCAGAAACCAAGAAGCAACTGATAGAGGGGAGAACATGGCTTGTTTGTATCAGTGCAAGCAGTTTAGCATGACTGCAGGACAGAGGGCAGGGAGAGGAGTAAGGCTGGGGCGGTACACAGGGGTCACAGCAAAAATGACCTCGTATGCTCATGTAAGACATGTGGGCTTTGTGTGAGAGTAGTGGGGGCCACTGAAGGACTTTAAGCAGGAAAATGATATGATCAGATTTCTGCATTAGAAAGATCACTAAGTTTGCTGTGTAGAAAAATGGATGTAGCAGCCAACTTCTTCCTTCCTAAAAGAACTCCCAGCTTGTTTAGAAATCCCCCTCTTCTGGGTGGCCAAGTGCAGGGGAGTCTCCTTGAGGGCTTCTGGAAAGGTTTCCTCCTGCATAAGTGAAGCACACAAGAAGAGATGGCTTTTTCCACCTCTGAACTTTGTAGAGACCAGATATGATGCCAGGATTGGATGTGTTTATCAATCCACCAGCCTGATGAAGTTACCACATGGGTGAGTTTAAGGCTAAGAGGTGCAGAGAGAAGTAGAGCCAGAGCCTTGGTGGGCTGTTCTGGAGCCTGCCCCTACAAGGAACCTGTGGTTAGGTACAACAGTAAGCCAATTTTAGTCACAGTTTTCTCATAGCCAACAGTATCCTGACTGATATTTGAGTCAGGCCAGTGGCAGGGAGACTGGTGAGGCAACCATTGTGGTAATCCAAGCAAATATGATGGTGAATTGGCCTCAGGCAGTGGCCATGGGAATGAAGAGAAGTAGGCAGATCCAGAAGACAGGAGAAGGCTCCATAAAACATGGTGCTTGATAAGGACATGGGATGATGAGACAGGGTGGAGTTTAGGAATTCCCTCAATCACATTTTCCTCTTGACTTCCATGATGAATTCAGATGTATTCTTGTAATACAGAGCCCTTTTTCAACATCAATTTAGACTCAAGAAGCTCTTCTGCTCCCTCCAAGAAGTCTCTAACTGAGACTGCAATGCCACAGGGACAAACCTCCCAGGGGAGAGTGGTAAAAAGAAAGATGCCAGCAGCAGGCTCTCCCTTTGTTTCCATCCGGTTCCTTTTCTTTTCTGTGTTTATGAGCAGTCATAGCAGTTTAATTCTGAATTTATCTTATTAGCCCATTCTGGGCTGAAAAGATATCCTCCCATCTACTGACCTCTTTGGAGACTACCGGATGAGTCCAGTCCTGAAGAAAGCACCATATCCCAAAGCCTAAAGATCAATGGTCTCCTCCTACCAGCCCTGGTTTGAAAACAAACCAGGGCTAGGTCCTGTCTAGGTCCAGGCAGAACCCCAGGGCTGGACTTTCTTTCACAGTCTTTGCTGTTTCTTTCACCCAGCACTATCTTCAGTGGAGTCCGTGTCTTTCATTTGCCAGGCTGGGGCTCTCTTTCATCATTGCTGCCATAGAGAAGTCTTAAGGGAAGCCTTGCTGCTACCATATAAAAGCGCACTATTGTCTTGTGGCTGGAGACATCCCACCTGCCTTTACAGATCCATTCTCCACCTTTCTCTCGCTGTGTGGGATGCATGAAGCTGATGCATGAGGTATCGATAGGCTCATGTTCCCTGTGGCTTCCAGCTGGGCTGGGCCAATTGCAAGCAAGAGATCAGAGGGAGACAGTACATGGAAGCAAGGGTCTTTATTCCTTTAGCAACTCCAGTTGGGGACTCTGCAGATGGGCTGCATTCCTTGCACAAAGATTCTAGCTCCTTTAAGGCAGGCTTCTACCCACAGCCCTCTTAATCTTGGAATTTCAGTAACTGCTCTCTCCCCTCGCTCCTTCAGGCCTAGGGTGGAGAGCAGTACCTAGCTATCCATGAACAAGTACACTTTCCCTTGTGGCTTCTCTATACCCTGCCCATAACTTTGAAAACAATTCCTTTATTTAACTCTACTCAAAGTATCCCAATTTGAGTATACCATCTCTTTCCTGCCAGGATCCTGGCCACTCCCAGCCAGTCCAAGGGGTTTGGAAGTCATCCTGTCTTTTTCCATTGACCTTTCACATCTCATCCAATGTTTTTTATTGTGATTGTTTAGGGAATTTGAAAAGACAAGACTAACTACGTAAGGAGCATGGTGAAAATCTGACCCCAAGAAGGAATATGGAAAGGAAGCCTGGATGGAAGCATTCTAGACTGCTAGACAATCTAGAAGAGATTTGGCAAGCCTGCTGGGGAGTTCTCAAGCCAACATCACCCATCAGACGAGTCTTGTGTTTCCCAGGAATGGGCCTGCCTTAGTATTCCTGCTGTGCTCAGTCACTGACTGGGAGCAACCCACTGAAGTGTGGCCTTTGTGCAAATATGACAATAGATTTCAGAGCACAGCTACTTCCCTGTGGTTGGAAGTCTGTAAGACACATTCTCATGGCTACTATATTCATGCCATAAACATTTTTAGCACCGCGCCCACCTCCTACCACTAACACTCTATTTTTACCTTGCTGTAGCTATTTCTTCCTCAAAGAGGGTTATATTAAAGTTCCAAATGTGCTTTCTCAGTTAAAGGGCGATACCAGGATGCCCCACTGTGGAAAGGTTGGCCGGCCGTCTCCCAAATGGCCTGACAGGGTATCATTTATTATCTTACAAATTTATAATCATCAGTAGTCAGATAATTAGCCTGGTGAGCTCAGACCTGACTTTGTTAGCACACCACGCAGTGCATCTCTCAGGGCAGGCTCATGCTAATTACATTCAAAAGGCTAATATAAAGCATCAGAATGCCAAGTTATTCACTTTTCGTAAGAAACCATCTTTAGAAGGACAAGAATATATGAAGTTTCTGGGATCAAAACATTCTTTCCCTGTAGGAGCTAAACAGTAATCAGGAGATTACTTATTGAGTGTGACATCAGATCAAAGGGAATTGGATAAGCCAAAGGTTTGCAGTAGCAAAGTAAGCTACTCAGTACATCATTCATGCCACACAGAGATGGTCTTACAGACAGAATGTGAATACACAAACATAAGAGCTATTATACCCCTCTAGATACATTTACCCACTGGGAGTGACATTGCACCCTCAAAATCCATTGGCTAAGACTTCTTTTCTTTTGGGAAGGGTTTGAATGAGCACCACCAATATTTGTCTCTGTGTCTGTCTTTTTTCTGTGTTTCCACAGTTGCCCATCCCAACCACTGCCTTCCCTTGCACCACCGTCCTCCCACTCCCAGTCAGTCCAAGGGCTTTGGAAGTCATCCTGTCTTTTTCCATTGACCTTTCACATTTAGTCCAATACTATAGTTATTACAGTTAAGCACTTAAAATGTCAGTCCTGTTTCCCCCATTTCCAAATTTTGGAGGCCCTTAAACACGAACAATAGTCAAATACTATCAACAAAGTTTATTTTTCTTTTCAGGGCCTTGAGCTGAAAAAGGGAGCCTCACGATATATTCCTGGGTTCACTTGGTTTTCATCCCTGGTAAAACATACCCTTCAACTACGTTTCCTTTCACCACAAATGGAGTCTCAGTGGTTGCTTTTGCCAGGGCCATGGTGAGAAGAGCAGAAGAGCCATCTGCAAACCCTAGCCCTCTCCAATTGACTGCCTGTTGGAAGGGGAAGTGTAGTTGACCACATCTAGCTATACACAAAGCCAAGTAATTCTGCAGGCAAACTTCAGCCTCCATGGAGCCTGCCCAGCCACCCTCGCAAGGAGAGAAATTCCTTCTTTCAGTTTGGAAAATGGTCCCAGTTATGCTGCCAAATTCTCCTGAGGCATATGTAAACGTAGAAACACATAGTTTGTGGTCTTCCTCTGGTCAGACTGTCCTCCTTGGCCTTAGTTTACATTGCTCTGGTAATGTCCTTAATACACTTCACCAGACTACTATGCAACCAATTGGTTAATACCGTGCAATGGATTCTCCCATTCCACTTTGTGAGAAGGCAGTAAATGAGCCTTGCCCCCATGTCCCAGCGTGGTATTTACATGCCTATTACAAGTCTACATGGCCAGCTGAAGGGACATTTCCCAGCCCCATGTCTTTGCCTTCTCAGACTAAGAACCAGAGAAGCCACAAGACTCATTTGTTTTTGGTCAAATGTGGGTAGGGCAGGGATTAAGTCCTGAGAGTCAGGAAACCCAATTTTTAGGCTGATTTTGTCCTGGACTAACTTAGCAGCTCTCAACAAAACACTTAATCCTTCTGGAATGCAGTTGCCTCCTCCTTTTAAAATGGTAATGTACCATTTGGCCTCACTCATCTCTAGGAACTCTTAAGAGGTAAAAATGTGATAATGGATGTGAAAGTGCCACAAGAGATGTAGAAGATATATAAGGAGCTCTGCCAACCAAAGGACTGCATTCGATATGGTACTTTTAAAATAAAACAAAATGTCTCTGCAAGCTGGGGGACTGCTTATGTGCAACCCAAGAAAGAGCCTTCAGCAGATCTCAGCAAATCAAAATAGAATATTCCCATTGAAGAACTCCCTGGGTTTCCTCTGGCCTCACATAACGTAGCAATATACCGGGGCTCTGTGACTTCATTTGTTTGGCTCACCCATGCCTCTAACATCTCCTAAGATGCTTAGAACTTAACTGAGAATGCTTTAAGTCACAACCAAAAAGAGTAGGGAGAGGTATATTAGTTAAAACTTTTTTCTTTTTTTTTCAGAGACAGGGTCTCACCAAGTTTCCCAGGCTGGTTTGGAACTCCTGAACTCAAGTGATCCACCCACCAACGCCTCCCAAAGTGCTGGGATTATAGGTGTGAACCACAGCACCCAGCCAGTTAAAACTTTTTTTGATTTCCAGGGATGCAAACCCATCTTTAAATAATTTAGTCAAGCAATAGGAATGTATTGGGGGTGGATTCTCATAACTGCAGGAAGATGTGAAGTGCAGCTGGACCATGAGGACAACTGAATTGGGAACTTACATTCTGCCAGCAGACTTTCTCCCATCTCTCCTCTGCCACTCCATGCTTCATTCTCTTAAAATGATCCCTTTAACAGTAGGTCATATGGTCTCATTTAGATTCCAGGCCTCAGAGCCCACATCTTCACCTCCAAAATGAAACCAGCTCTCTTTTCTTAGTTCCAGTTTGAAAAGTTCTGGGAAACAATCGTGGTTAATTCAGTTTGTCTCAGATGGCCACTCCGAGACCAATGAACCATGCCCCAAAGAGCATGCAATTGGTCAAATTAAGCCAGGTTTCACCCCTGAACCAATGACTGGAAGTAGAGTAGGAGCTAGGGTCAGTAGTCCAGACATGGCCACAAGGGATAACTCTGTGATTTACAGTTCTTCTGTAACTATAATAGGTTCATTGCCTGATGCACAGTGAGTCTACATACTGAGACACTGGGGGTTGCAGCAGAGAAAGAGTTTAATAATCAAAGGACAGCCAAAGGAGAAGATGAGAAAAAACCTCAAATCCACCTCCCCAAGAGGTTTGGGGATACTGTTTCTAAGGGGTCTGTACAGGCGATGGACTAAAGTGTGGGGATTCTTGATGAGTTGAGAAGTGAAGGGTGAAGTCATGGGGCAGGCAGGGTGATGAAGAAACCGCATTCATGTGCTGAATTGGTTCCTTGGTGGGGGTCTTTAGACTGGTTGGCATTAGCCATTCTGCTGGATTTGAAAAACACCTTAAGCAATTCATGGGTAAAAAGGTCTATTGTCAGAGATTTTATCTATAGGAATAATGGGTTCCAGATGGGTGCAGGTAGTCAGTGTGCTATTATATGACTCTCAGGTAGTAACTGCAAGGGAGTGGTCAAAGTGTGCCCTGGTCAATGCCTAAATACAATTCTGCCTAAAGCCTGACTTGTAATTCTCGTTAACCCTGTGATGGTGGTTTTACTTGCCAGAAAATGGAGCATTACTGGAAATTGGGCAGCCAATCTAATTGCAGGAAGTGAAGGGGAGCTGCTGAAATGCCTGTTTTTTGGGTTTTTTTTTTTTTTTTTTTTTTGAGACAGAGTCTTGCTCTGTCGCCCAGGCTGGAGTGCAGTGGTGCCATCTTGGCTTACTGCAAGCTCCGCCTCCCCGGTTCACACCACTCTTCTGCCTCAGCCTCCTGAGCAGCTGGGACCACAGGCGCCCGCCACCACACCCAGCTAATTCTTTATATTTTTATTTTTTTAGTAGAGACTGGGTTTCACCGTGTTAGCCAGGATGGTCTTGATCTCCTGACCTTGTGATCCGCCCGCCTCGGCCTCCCAAAGTGCTGGAAAAACAGGAGTGAGCCACTGTGCCTGGCCAAAAAAGCCTCTGTTATTTTTGTCTAAATTGGAGTCAAACTTGTCCAAGAAATGCAGAGACTGGATGTAGAATCTCCCAACACTGCACTTGGCCATGTCTTGCTCAGAGAGGGTAAAAGTTCCTAGACCCTTGTCTTGTTCTGTTAGAACATGGTAGTTTCAACCTCTGAATACACATGTGAGGGGTTTAGAAAGATAGGGAATAAAAATCTGTCCAGATATTTGCCTGTATTTCTCTATGAAGTTTGGCTTTGTGATGATATAGATGTTATCATTCTTCCCCCTCCTCTTTCCCAAGCATCTCAAGTCATAGTACAAACCACCAGTTTTGTATTAATTCATTTCCACGACAACAAATTACTATTCTTTCCCTTTTTCCCTTCCTCTATCACTTAAACATGATATAGAAAGGGTAGCAAATGTCAATATATTTTCACACCAAGAGTAAGGACTTGTGCTAACAATACAAAAAAAAAAAAAAGTGCCTCATTAACTTTTACCAAATGCTAGGAAAAAAACAAAACAAGTATATACATGAAGAGGTTGGTATTTTCTCCCAGAGATCAAATTACATTTAATTCTTCCAAAAAAGCAATAAAGCAAATGAAACTCGCTTTTAAAATACAATTAATTATAGACCAACTCTTTGGAATCATAATAATTTTTATTCTGTCATAGAGCTTCTTTCATAATGATCTTGCATTTCAGTACAGAGACTGCTCGGAATCTTCCAGAAAACCTTTAGTCAATGTGAAGAATTAAATGGAAAATTTCACTTTTGTCAAAGGTGAAAATCTGACTTTCCTTATATGCAGAACCTCTAGAGACATCAACATGGTCTGTATGAGCAACCCCAGCAAAAAAAAAAAAAAAAAAAAAAGCCTCACCTGATAGACTGTCAATCACAGAAATAATAAAGGAAAGAAAGAAGAGAGGCAGCTGTATTTTATTTTAATATAATTACTCTTTCTGCTTTCCTAATATGACAATGTGGACATACAGTGGGCTGTTTCTCAGTGACAAAACTGGCTACCATGGCAATAAATGCTCTTTACTTAGTTCTGGGCTTTTTATAAGATACTGGTCACTGAAAGAAAAATGTGGTGTGTAAAATCAACCTCTTTCTAAAACAGGTGAAAAACAACCTAGTTGCAAACTTTGAAATGCTTAAGCGTATGCACTTGATGATAGTAGTGAGTTGGTTGGTGATCCCCCTCCCCAAATATGCCCATGTCCTAATTCCCAGAACTTGTGAATGTGTCCTTCTTTGAAAGAAGGGTCTTGGAAGATACACTTAAATTAAGGATCTTAAGGTGAGGAGGCCGTCCTGGATTATTTGAGTCTGTCCTAAATACCATGACAAGTGTCCTTATGGGAGACACACAGGGGAAACCCACAGAAGAGGAAGAGGCGATGCGACCACAGAGGCAGGGGTTGGAGTGGTGTGGCCACCAGGTTCTGGAAGAAACCAACAACGATTCCCCCGAGAGCCCCTGGAGGAAGTGTGGCCCTGCCAACACCTGTGTTTTAGATTCTGGCCTCCAGAACTGTGAGTTTATCAATTGCCATTGTTTTAAGCCCCTGAGTTTGGGGTTGTTATGGCTGCCCCAGGAAACAGATGTAGTAACCCACACAGATTTTGAAGCCAGGAGACATAAAGAAGAATTTAATCATTCAACAGTGTAAGCCCACTGAAAGAGGATTGTAATGGTTGATGTCTGAACTTCACACACCTTGCAGGAACAGGCTCCCCATAAAGGTTGAGATGTTGGTGTAACAGACTTCCCACTTGAGGATGAGCTCCAACGAGAGAACGTTCCTTCAGCACGTACCAGGCATCAAGATGCCATGCGGGTGTGTGCTGTGCATTTTTTGTAGGAGGTCGTAGCATTCATATTCACTGGCCCACATCTGCCCACACTTCAGATAAAGGCTGCTGTCAGTGTGAGCCCCAAAGTGAAGATGAGGAGCTTGTGGGGGGCATGCAGCAGGAGTAAGAACAAAACCACGGAGTTTTAGGGTTCGTTTATCACAGCAGCACAGCCTCACCTGTCCAGAATGACAACCTTGTCTAATCTTCTTAACGACTTCATGGAGTGGATATCATCAGATTAATTGTATTTTAGTTTTTGAGACAGAGTCTCATTTTGTCACCCAGGCTGGAGTGCAGTGTGGCTCAATCACAACTCACTGCAGCCTTGTCTTCCCAGGCTCAAACGATCCTCCCACCTCAGCCCTCTGAGTAGCTGGGACCACAGGTGTGTGCCAAAATGCCCGGCTAATTTTTGTAAGTTTTGTAAAGATGAGCATTTCACCATGTTGCCCAGACTGGTCTTGAACTCCTGAGCTCAAGCGATCTGCCTGTCTTGGCCTCTCAAAATGCTGGGATTACAGGTGTGCATATTCAATTTAGAAATAAGAAAACTGAGACTCAAAAAAATTCATTACATTGCTCAGAGATATGACTAATAAAAGGCAGAACTGGATCTGACATCTTAAACAGGGGGATCGGTACAACCTTTTGAGTTGAGATGATATACAAAAACATGTAAATTCAGCAACATTAACCTATGTGGAATGTAGAATAACTTGAAAGAAAGAAGGTGGGACGGCGAGGTGAGCAGTTATGAAGTAGAGAGAATTCACAGAAGAACTAGGCACACTCATCCAGGCTGGCTGCCACAAGGAATCCCAAAGAACTGTGGCAAGAGAGGGAGAGGCCTAGACTTGAACCAGGTTGAAGTACAAAACAGAGAGATAGAAAAATAAACGCTGGGAATCCATGCAGAAAAATGTCAGAGGGTTCTAGAGTCAGACAGCCCTGCAGTCGAGTCCTGCTTGGTAAGCTCTAGGTTCTCCCTGGGAGTTGGGGTAATCACAGTGTATTTATCCCCAGGCTGCTGGGTAGATTAAAAGAGATGAGGTAGCCTCGGCGCAAGGAAAACCTCACTGAGTACTAGTTGTGGTGGTTGTTATTTCTAAATTTACTTTAATTATGGGTCTATGCTTTGATCCTTGAGAGTGAATTCAAAATTCCGGGTGACTTTATCTAAAAATTGCTTGTGAGATCTTAGGAGATGTCAACATTTTATAGAGTGATCTCTTTATAGGTGGTTTTAACAGAGCATTAAGAAAATGCTCTTTCCTCTATAATCCATGTCATTTGAAAGAGAGATTCTTTTAGGAAGTTAAATATCTCATTGTAGTCAAACTTCATGGAGAGAGAAAGTAGACGGAAAAGAAAATCAAAGTCAAGAGAGTTCCATGTTCTTCTTAGCACAAGAAGCAGGGAAGGATAGAGAGAGGGAAAAAAGGATGGAGGGAGGGAGGGATGGAGGAGGGAAGGATGGAGGGAGGGATGGAGAGATGGAGGGATGGATAAAGGGAGGAAGGGATGGTTGGAGGGATGGAAAGAGGGAGGGAGGGATGGAGGGAAGGGGGGATGAAGGGACAGAGGGAGGGAAGAAAGGATGGAAGGAGGGATGGAAGGAGGGAGGGGTGGAGGGAGGGAGGGATAGAGGGAGGGATGAAGTGATGGAGGGAGGGAAGAAAGGATGGAGGGAGGGAGGGATGGAGAGATGGAGGGAGGGATGAAGGGAGGGAGGGATGGAAGGAGGGAGGAAAGGATGGGGGATGGATGGATGGAAAGAGAAAGGGAGGAGTGGAGGAATGAAGGGAGGGAGGGATGGAAGGAGGGAAGAAAGGATAGAAGAATGGCGGAATGGAAAGAGGGAGGGAGGAATGGAGGGATAAGGGGCGGATGATAAACTGTTAAATGTTTTCACATATCTGATTTATTCCTCACAACAATAAAGTTAATTCTTATAAAAATCTGGAAAGGTATTGTGTATCCTAATTAATAACTTCTTTCTATAATTTATGTAAAGGATAATTTAAAAAAATATGTATTTAACAAGTATCTATCAAGAGCCTGGTATTATTGGCCAAGCACTGCAGTAAGTCCTAAGTACACAATGGGCAACAAAGCAGTCTCCACCCCAAGAAGCTTTTAGGTTGGTGGAGAAAAATAGCATATAAGCAAGTAAATAACATGTAATTACAACTTGTGATGCATTATCTCATGGAAACAAAGTATGCCCTCACTGGGGAGTAAGAAAACAGTACAGATAGGATGATTGAGGAAGGCCTAGAGGATGAAATAGACATAATTATGCAAAGAACAGAGTACCCATGTATGTTGGGCTGTGATCAGAATGACGAAGAGCCTTCCAGCTGGGATCTGACACATTCAAAGGTCCTGAGGTGTGAAAGACTTGTAATGCCCGAGAACTCCAGGTCCTGAAGGCTGGTGTGTCTGTGGCACAGTGAGTGAAGAGGGCATGGGAAGAGACAAGGTAGCTGAAGGGAGCATTAGCTCCCACAGGACTTTGGGGGCCCTGGTTATGAGTTTGAATTTAATTCAAAGTGAATTAAATGCCAGCCTGGGCAACATGGCAAAACTGCGTCTCTACCAAAATTACAAAAAATTAGCCATGATAGCAGGCACCTGTGGACCCAGCTACTTGGGAGGCTGAGGTGGCAGAACTGCTTGAACCCGGGAGGCAGAGGTTGCAGCGAGCTGAGATCGCACCATTGCACTCCAGCCTGGGTGACAGAGTGAGACCCTGTCTCAAAAGCAAATAAACAATCAAACAACAACAACACAGTTAAAGTGGATTAAATAGTGATTGAAGACATTTAAGCAGAGGAGTGAGCTTTTATTTATATTGTGTACAAACATCTAATTTAATTTTTGGAAAGTATACTTTGGATGCTGTGGGGAGAACAGAATTGGAAGAACACAGGAATGTAAGGGAGAGATATGTCAGCTTACTGTGGTCTTTCAGATGGACAATGATGATGATGATGGCTTGGACATGGAAGGAGAGGGAGAGGAGTGGATAAATCTCAAGTGTACATAAGAATTTGATGTGAAGAATCTGGCTGAAGGAGTTGAGAATCAAGAACGGGAGCTTCTCAACTGGGAAGAAATATATGTGGGTGTTCATGTCTGCATCCCAAGAGCTAATTTGATGGGCTAGGATTATAAAAGGTTCTAATGAATGGTGAACCTAAACTGGACATGTTCCTATGAATCTAGAGACATTTCTCAATCCTTACCCAAGTTCTTGTCATGACAGTCTCCTTTTGTTTGATTCATCCCAGAAACAAGAACCTTGGGCATAGTTTCTGGATGTGTTTAATGGCCCCTCTGTTCTCTGCATTGGACAGACTGTGCCTGAGGCATGAACTACCACAGAATCAGAAGGACTTTGATGAAGTAGAGTGTGGCTGGAGAAAGGCCATTGAAGGATGAAGAATTTGAATATTATGTTATATGGTAACTAACCCCAAATGCTGAGAGGGTTATCATGCGGCAGCTCCTAATGTGAGCCTATCCCTGCCTGACTTTGGGCACCAAAGTTCTGCCACTCACAGACTTAGTCCCAGGCATTGCCTGTGCCGGTCAGAGCCTGACCCAGTTCCTAATTCTAATCAGAATTCTTGGCCTATGGGCTCCCTGTCATTTTGGAGGGGAGGGTTTTCCCATTCATCCCTCACTGTGAGGTCTGGACTGTATAACTGACCTTTCCCCTGGATTCCATCTGGGAGGCTGGGGTTCCGATTCCACAGCTATTTTCTGTACATGTCTTGGCCAACATATTGACTGCAACTTCATATGAAACTCAGAGCCAGAACTGCCAAGCTGAACTGATCCAAAATGCCCGACTCACAGAAACTGTGAAACAATACATGCATGCTGTTTTAAGCCACTAAATGTTAATTTGTTATACAGCAAAAATAAATAATATGGATTTTGGTACCTGAAAATGGGGTGCTATATAACAAATAACTAAAATCTGGGAGTGACTTTGAAACCAGAAAGTGAGTAGAAGCTGCAAGGACTCTGAAATATTTGAGGAAGTCTCAAGAGCCTTGAAACAATTGTTTGTAGAAGCATTATTATCCTTTCAAGAGGCTGTGGTGAAGGCCTAAAGGAAAGTGAAGTGAAATTTATTGGGAAACTGGATGAAAGGGAATGTTTATTATGCAGTGGTAGAAAGTTTAGCAATACTGTCACCTGCAGTATTGTGGAAAGTAGAAAATGTACCAAATGAACTGCATGACCTAGGTAAGGTTTCCAGCGGGAATATTGAGGCTGCCACCTATTTTCTTTTTGCTACTTATATAAAACGTGATAGTAGGATAAAAAAAAATTAACAAAAGTAATGTTAAACATGGAGGAGCTGGGACTTGATGATTTAAAATTCTTAGTTTCCCAATATAGCAAATAATACTAACATTGAAAAATGGCTTCTGAGCAAAGATACAAATCCAGGGCACTATCAGGAAAGCTTGGTGTAAAGATGAAGCCAAAGGTATGACTCTAGAATTCTTTTCTAAGGTATCAGAAAGACCAAAGGTCTATCTCAAGATCTGTTCAGTCAGACCAAAGGTCTTCTAAAGAGTTTAAGGGTGAGCCTCACCAATCCTGTCAATCAAATAATAGGACTTCCAAGAAGCTTAAGGGTCTCGTTATATCATCAACTCAGCAAAAGCTTAAGGCAGAGAAGAGTTTCTTCTCCAAATGATTTGTAAGTGTGGCTCTTGCCAAGTGAAGTAAACCCCAATAAGATTAACAGTGTTTTTAAGAGAACTGTATCCACAGAAGCATCACCAGCTTAGACCAAAAGGGGTAGAGACAATACAAAATGAAGGTTGCACCCCCAAACTTCTATGAATAGGGGAAGCAGACTGACAAAACTGTTCAGCTGCAAAAATGTGCTTCACTGACAAGAGGCAGATTTATAGGAGAAAAGGCATACATATTGATATGATCATAGTTTTATGTGACATAAGAACCCTCAGAATGAAGACCCAAAAATACGTGGGAAATTGTCCATTTTTTTTCTTTTTCTTTTTTTTATTATACCTTAAGTTCTAGGGTACATGGGCACAACGTGCAGGTTTATTACATATGTATACATGTGCCATGTTGGTGTGCTGCACCCATTAACTCATCATTTACATTAGGTATATCTCCTAATGCTATTCCTCTCCCCTACCCCCTCCCCACAATAGAACCCGGTGTGTGATGTTCCACTTCCTGTGTCCAAGTTATCTCATTGTTCAATTCCCACCTGTGAGTGAGAACATGGGGAATTTGGTTTTCTGTTCTTGTGATAGTTTGCTGAGAACGGTGGTTTCCAGCTGCATCCATGTCCCTACAAAAGACACAAACTCATCCTTTTTTATGGCTGCATAGTATTGTGTGATGTATATGTGCCACATTTTCTTAATCCAGTCTGTCACTGATGGACATTTGGGTTGATTCCAAGCCTTTGCTTTTGTGAATAGTGCTGCAATAAACATATGTGTGCATGTGTCTTTATGGCAGCATGACTTATAATCCTTTGGGTATACACCCAGTAATGGGATGGCTGGGTCAAATGGTATTTCTAGTTCTAGATCCTTGAAGAATCACCACACTGTTTTCCACAATGGTTGAACTAGTTTACAGTCCCACCAACAGTGTAGAAGTGTTCCTATTTCTCCACATCCTCTCCAGCACCTGTTGTTTCCTGATATTTTAATGATTGCCATTCTAACTGGTATGAGATGGTATCTCATTGTGGTTTTGATTTGCATTTCTCTGATGACCAGTGAGGATGAGCATTTTTTCATGTGTCTGTTGACTGCATAGATGCATTTGAGAAGTGTCTGTTCATATCCTTTGCCCACTTTTTGATGGGGTTGTTTGTTTTTTTCTTGTATATTTGTTTGAGTTCTTTGTAGGTTC
>NW_016804447.1:5418727-5425249 GCF_001698545.2 Rhinopithecus bieti | reverse complement strand
TTATGAAACTTAGTTTGGCTGGATATGAAATTCTGGGTTTAAAATTCTTTTCTTTAAGAATGTTGAATATTGGCCCCCACTCTCTTCTGGCTTGGAGAGTTTCTACCGAGAGATCTGCTGTTAGTCTGATGGGCTTCCCTTTGTGGGTAACCCGACCTTTCTCTCTGGCTGCCCTTAAGATTTTTTCCTCATTTCAACTTTGGTGAATCTGGCAATTATGTGTCTTGGAGTTGCTCTTCTGGAGGAGTATCTTTGTGGCGTTCTCTGTATTTCCTGAATTTGAATGTTGGCCTGCCTTACTAGGTTGGGGAAGTTCTCCTGGATGATATCCTGCAGAGTGTTTTCCAACTTGGTTCCATTTTCCCCGTCACTTTCAGGCACACCAATCAGATGTATATTTGGTCTTTTCATATAATCCCTATTTCTTGGAGGCTTTGTTCATTTCTTTTTACTCTTTTTTCTCTACACTTCTCTTCTCACTTCATTTCATTCATTTGATCTTCAATCGCTGATACTCTTTCTTCCAGTTGATCGAGTCAGTCACTGAAGCTTGTGCATTTGTCATGTAGTTCTCGTGTTATGGTTTTCATCTCTATCAGTTCTTTGAAGGACTCCTCTACATTGGTTATTCTAGTTAGCCATTCATCAAATCTTTTTTCAAGGTTTTTAGTTTCTTTGCACTGGTTACGTAGTTCCTCCTTTAGCTCTGAGACATTTGATTGACTGAAACCTTCTTCTCTCAACTCATCAAAGTCATCCTCCGTCCAGCTTTGTTCCGATGCTGGCGATGAGCTGCGTTCCTTTGGAGAGGGAGATGCGGTCTGATTTTTTGAATTTCCAGCTTTTCTGCACTGCTTTTTCCCCATCTTTGTGGTTTTATCTGCCTTTGGTCTCTGATGATGGTGATGTACTGATGGGGTTTTGGTGTGGGTGTCCTTTCTGTTTGTTAGTTTTTCTTGTAACAGTCAGGACCCTCAGCTGCAGGTCTGTTGGAGTTTGCTTGAGGTCCACTCCAGACCCTGTTTGCCTGGGTATCAGCAGCAAAGGCTGCAGAAGATAGAATATTGCTGAACAGCGAGTGTTGTTGTCTGATTCTTGCTCTGGAAGCTTCGTCTCAGGGGTGTACCCAGCCGTGTGAGGTGTGAGGTATCTGTCTGCACCTAGTGGGGGATGCCTCCCAGGTAGGCTACTCAGGGTTCAGGGACCCACTTGAGCAGGCAGTCTGTCCATTCTCAGATCTCAACATCCGTGCTGGGAGATCCACTGCTCTCTTCAAAGCTGTCAGACAGGGACGTTTACCTCTGCTGAGGTTTCTGCTGCTTTTTGTTTAGCTATGCCCTGTCCCCACAGGTGGAATCTACAGAGGCAGGCAGGCAGGCCTCCTTGAGCTGTGGTGGACTCCACCCAATTCGAGCTTCCCAGCAGCTTTGTTTACCTACTTAAGCCTCAGCAATGGCGGGCGCCCCTCCCCAAGCCTCGCTGCCTCCTTGCAGTTAGATCTCAGACTGCTGTGCTAGCAATGAGGGAGGCTCTGTGGGCATGGGATCCTCCAGGCCAGATGTGGGATATAATCTCCTGGTGTGCTGTTTGTTAAGGCTCTTGGCAATTCCTATTAGGGTAGGAATTACCCGATTTTCCAGGTGTTGTGTGTCTCAATTTCCTTTGGCTAGGAAAAGGAATTCCCTTCCCCCTTGCACTTCCTGGGTGAGGTGATGCCTCGCCCTGCTTCAGCTCTCACTGGTCAGGCTGCACCCGCGGACCAGCACCAACTGTCCAACATGCCCCAGTGAGATGAACTCGGTACCTCAGTTGAAAATGCAGAAATCACCTGTCTTCTGTGTTGCTCACGCTGGGAGCTGGAGGCTGGAGCTGTTCCTATTTGGCCATCTTGGGCACGCCCCGATTTTATTTTAAAATTGTCCATTTTATGCTTAGGTTCAACAAAGTATGAGCAGCTTTTTAGAAATATGATTGGACAAAACAGTATGATCTAATGCTAATAGAGTGAGTAGGAAGACCTAGCAAGGCCTGCCTATGTAGATTCTTGGTCTTTCTGAGTGTTCATTTCTTCCTTCTGAATACAGGACAAGACAGTGTCTGGAATGAGGGTCTTATGATCTACAGTCAAACAAAATAGGTCAGGTAATTTCTTTATGGTCAGTTTTTATGCAGAAAGGCAGAAGGAATGTTAGAGTAATATTTTTAGGTTTCTTCACTGGCTTTGGGGAAAAGAGTTCTGGTTTCTATGACCTGCCTTGGAGAGGAGGGATTCTCATGTATATGGCTACCCTTAAGAGAAAATGAGACTGAGAGACAGGAGGACATAAGAAAGAGAAAAACTTTTGCTTCTGAGGCTACTTCTTAAACCCTCACTTTGGGATATTGTTTTCTGAGTCCCAATATCGTCATGAAAAAGGAAGCACGACTAAGAAGGCAGAACTAAGAACTCAAAAAACAGAGCTAAGATTACAGAAAATTATTCCCATAATTTGAGCCTTACTCTAATTCTAATATTTCCCAATTGGATTTCAAAATTGCTATGAACCAGTGACTCCTGTGTGCTTCTTGTTTTATTCTTTTCTGAACAGAAGTATCAATATCAGTTATCCTATGCCTGCCTCACCATGTGTGTTGAGAGTGTGGAGAAGATAACTTTCACTTTAGTTCACAGATCTTTGGATCAATAGCTGTACTTAAGGGCCAGGCAGGGTGGTTCACACCTTTAATCCCAGCACTTTGGGAGGCTGAGGTGGGAGGATCACTTGAGGCCAGGAGTTTGAGACCAGTCTGGTCAACATAGTGAGACCCCTGTCTCTAAAAAAAAAAAAAAAAAGGAAAAGAAAAGAACTGTACTTAGGGAGCTACAACCAAGTAACCTCATATGCACCTGGTTTTGATTTAAATGACATATCTGTAGGTTAAGCTGACATATAATAGGATAACACTTTTGGGAATCTTGAGAGGGGATGCCTATATTTTGCATGTGTGTGAAACTGGGGCAGAATGTGGTGGTTTTACAATGTCCCCAAATTTTTTGATATTTCTCTCTCCGAGTGGTGAAGCCTAAATCCCTTCCCTTGGAATGTGGGCTGGAGTTAGTGACTTGCTTCCTTTTCTAATTGTTTATTTCAATTGCTTTGGGCATACAAGTCATTTTTTTTTTTTTTTTTTTTTTTTTTGTTACGTAGATAAATTATACAGATTATATAGTGGTGAATTCTGAGATTTCAGTGCACCCATCACTGGAGTAGTGTACATAGTACCTAATGTATAATTTTTTAACCCTAGCCCCTCACCTACCCTTCTCCTTCTGAATCTTTAAAGTCCATTATAACACTGTATGCCTTTGAATAACTTAGTTCCCTCTTTTAAGTGAGAATATATAGCTTTTGGTTTTCCACTGCTGTGTTACTCCACTTAGAATAACAGTCTCCAGCTCCAACCAAGTGGCTGCAAAAGACATTATTTCATTCCTTTTTATGGCTAAGTAGTATTTCATGGTGTATATATACCACATTTTCTTTATCCACTCATTAGTTGATGGGCACTTAGATTGGTTCCACATCTTTGCAATTGTGAATTGTGCTGCTATAAACATATATGTGCAAGTGTCTTTTTCATATAATGACTTTGTTTCCTTTGAGTAGGTACCTAGTAGTGGGATTGCTGGATCGAATAGTAGGTCTACATTCAACTCTTTAAGGAAACTCCATACTGTTTCCCATAGAGGTTGTACTAATTTACATTCCCACCAGCAGCGTATAAGTGTTCCCTTTTCAGCCGATCCATGCCAATAGCTATTATTTTTTGATTTTTTAATAATGGCCGTTCTTGCAAGAGTAAGGTGGTATATCATTGTTTTTTAATTTGCATTTCCCTGTTGATTAGTGATGTTGAGAATTTTTTCATGTATTTCATGGTTATTTGTATATCTTCTTTTGAGAAATGTCTATTTATGCCCTTTGCCCACTTTTTGATAGGATCATTTGTTTTTTTCTTGATGATTTGTTTGAGTTCCTTGTAGATTCTGGATACTAGCCTTTGTCAGATGCATAGTTCGCAAGTATTTTCTCTCATTCTGTGGGTTATCTGTTAACTCTATTATTTGTTTTGCTATGCAGAAGCTTTTTAGTTTCATCAGGTGTCATTTATTTAGATTTTGTTGTTGTTATTGCATTTGCTTTTGGGGTCTTAGTCATGTATCTTTGGCTAGGTCGATGTCTTTCCAATGTGGCCTTCTAGAATTTTTATGATTGTAAGCCTCATATTTAAGTCTTTGATCCATCTTGAGTTGATTTTTATATAAGCTGAGAGATAGGGAACCAGTTTCCTTCTTCTACTTGTGGTTTGGAAGTTTTCCCAACACCGTTTATGAAATAGAGTATTCATTCCCCAATTTGTGTTTTTACATGCTTTGTTGGAGATCAGTTGGCTATATGTATTCAGCTTTATTTCTGGGTTCTCTGTTCTATTCCATTGGTCTATATGCCTACTTTTATACAAGTACCCTGCTGTTTTGGTAACTATAGCCTTGCAGCAGAATTTGAAGTCTGATAATGTGATGCCTCCAGGTTTGTTCTTTTTGCCTTAGAATTGGTTTGGCTATTTGGGCTCTTTTTTGGTTCCATATGAATTTGATGATTGTTTTTTCTAATTCTGTGAAAAACGATGTTGGTATTTTGATGGGAATTTCATTGAATCTAGATTGCTTTGGGCAGTATGGTCATTTTTACAATATTGATACTTCCAATTCATGAGCATAGAATGTGTTTCCATTTGTTTATATCAGTTATGATTTATTTCAGTAGTGTTTTATAGTTCTTCTTGTAGAGTTCTTTCACCTCGTTGGTTAGGTATACTCCTGGATAGTTTATTTGTTTGCAGCTCTTGTAAAATATCTTTAGTTCTTTTTTTTTTTTTTTTTTTTTTTTTTTTTTTTTTCTAGGACAGAGTCTCACTGTGTCTCCCAGGCTGGAGTGCAGTGATGCAATTACTGCAGCTTTGACCTCCCAGTCTCAAGCCATCCTTCTGCCTCAGCCTCCGGCGTCACTGGGACCACAGGTGCATACCACCACACCCAGCTAATTTTTTGTATTTTTTGTAGAGACAAGGTCTCCCTTGTTGCCCAGGCTGGTCTCAAACTCCTGGGCTAAAGAAATCCACATGCCTGGGCCTCCCAAAATTCTGGGTTTCCAGGTGTGAACCACCATGTCCAGCCAGGATTGAGTTCTTTGTTTGATTCTCAGTTTAGTCATTGTTGGTGTGTAGCAGTGCTACTGATTTCTGTACATTGATTTTGTAACCTGTGACTTTACTAAATTCCTTTATCAAATCTAGGAGTCTTTTGTTGGAGTCTTTAGGATTTTCTAGGTATATGATCATATCATCTGCAAACAGCAATAATTTCACCTCCTCTTTTCCAATTCAGATGCCCTTTATTTCCTTCTCTTGCTTAATTGTTTTGGCTATGACTTCCAAAACTATGTGGAATAGCAGTGGTGGAAGTGGGCATCCTTGTCTTGTTGCTGTTCTCAGGGGGAATGCTTTCAACTTTTCCCCATTTGGTATGATGTTGGCTGTGGGTTTGCATATATATTTTTTATTATTTTGAGGTAAGTCCCTTCTATGCCTAGTTTGTTGAGAGTTTTTATCATAAAGGATGCTGGATTTTGTCAAATGCTTTTTCTGCATCTATTGAGGTGATCATATGGTTTTGTTTTAATTCTTTTCTGCGATGTGTAACACTTTTTGACTTCTGTACGTTAAACCATCCCTGCATCCCTAGGATGAAACCCACTTGACCATGATGTAATACCTTTTTGATGTGCTGTTGGATTTTGTTATCTAGCATTTTGTTGAAGATTTTTGCATCTATGTTCATCAGGGAAATTTAATGACTTGCTCCTAATACATACAATGAAGAAGAAGTAATGGTAGTGACTGTTGGAAAACAGTATGAATAGTTTCATGTGTCTAAATGATCAGAGCATTCTGAGCAATGGAAATTGACATGCCGTGAAGATAGATAATATTTTTCTTTTACCCAAGAGCCATTTGCTTTTCACATTCTAAGGGAGACAAACTGAGACAACTTGTGTCTTTTCTGATGGAGCCATCTACTCCCATTCAAAGAATAATAATACCTTTCTTATCTTCCCCAGAGCCAAATGCTTATATTTATAAGTAGAGACCTTCCTCCTTTCCCCCAAGAGATATCAGTTTACGTTCCAAGTCCTGTGTCCCTTTTTTTTGGAGAGGAGAAAGGGTAGATGTTCCAGCTCCTATACAAGATTTGAGATTCATAATTTCTTAATTCTTCTCCTAAAATATAGATTCTCTCTTTAACATGAGCAGGATCAACCTGGCTCTCACCATGTTACCCCGGAGTGGGGGAAATGGGACATGAGTAACTGCCACTAAAATACTCTGTAACTAAATACTCAGTTTATCTCTGACCCAGAAGCTTTGTGTTTATTGTCAGATTTAAATATATATATATATAATACATATATTTTACATATA
>NW_016804447.1:5408504-5418307 GCF_001698545.2 Rhinopithecus bieti | reverse complement strand
ATATAATTTTTTACTGATTTTACATATAACATATATTATATATAATATATATTTATATATTATATACATTATATGTATTATATATGTAAAATTAGCAACTTCAGAGATTAGGTCATAAAAGGCACTGTGCCTTCTCTCTCTCTCTCTCTGTTACAGTTGCTCTATAGTGAGGTCCTTGTGGCAATAAGGCTGAAGGCTTTGGCCAACAGCTAGTGAGGAACTGAGGCCTCTTGCTGTCAGCCATGTAAAGGAGCTTAGAAGTGAATCCCCCAACCCCAGTCTAGCCTTCAGATGACCGTAGCCCTGGCTGACATTTTGGATGCAACATTTTGAGAAAGACTGATGCAGAAGCACCCATTAAGTTCCTTCTGAATTTCTGACCCACAGAAACTGAGGTAGTATATGTTTGTTTTTTTAAGCCACTAGTTTTGGGGGTAATTTATTATGTAGTGAAAGATAACTAAAACAGTTGGCCAGGTTGGATCCTGTTGCTTGCAACTCAAGAACCTTGACTAATACAGTGCATAAGACACTTGGCATAGAACCTCACAAGTACTCAATACAAGGTAGCAATTACTATTATATTATTAAGAGATTAAATCCACTTATTCTATAACCCTCCAGAGGGCAGACATAGAACCAATGGGAGGAAGTTTTAGAGAGGTATAGTTTAATTCAATGAAAGAAAAAAACAAATTTAATAATTAGAACTGGAAACAAAGGAGAAATTTACCTATCCAACTAATGAGCTCTCCCTGCTTAGAAGGATTTCAGCAGAGGAGGTAATAATGGATGCTATAGAACAAATTATTGCACTGGGAGAGAAATAGAACTAACCAACCTTGGGTATCCTGCCAGCTTTAAGATTCTGTCATTCTACGATTCAGCATGGCCTAGGGATGCTTGCTTGGTGTTATCATATCCAACCCCTCCCACTTCTTGGGGCAACCAGCCCGAATATGACATCAGCTGAGAAGGTCATTAAAAGAAGTGGAAATAGAACAGGAGGATTATGAGAAATATACCAGAGTACCAAGCCAGAATCTGATTTCTATATAAAATTTAATAGGCTTGAGATAGAAAGTTTCCAATAAGTAGTAACTTAAAAACCAATAATCTTCAAATGAAAAGAAGCAATGAAACTGACCAAATAATAAGTTAACATGAAACTTTCAGAGAAACCAGAAAAACAAAAATCACTGAAGTAGGCCACAGAGTTTTGGCAAGCCAATCCTTGCAGACAAATGGGAAGGGCAGCCAGGAGTCTCACAATGGTAAAGTCAGGGAAAGACTAAAGAATGAGCCGGATCTTGGCAGGTGCTACAGCCAAATATATCTGAATTCTGCAGAGGTTAAATAAATGATTACAGAAGGTTTCATGAGTGCAGCAATCAAAGCTGAGAACAGATCAACCCAGATTTGGGGAGCACTGTTAACAAACAACTTCCTTTAGAAAATATGAAGATGCTTACTGCCAGGATGTCTCTATGAAAAATCAAATGGGTATACCAAAGAAGCTGAGCCAACAGCCCAGAAATCATCAGCAGAGACTATTGACTGGAACGAGGAGAGGATCATAACCCAATTCCACTGTTCAAATTACTGGGGGAAGTATCTAATATGTAATTCACAAAAAGAGGAAAAAGGAACAATTTTGGGGACTTTAAAATGAACTCCTCAATGGAAATGAAATTAGCTTAAAGGGTTGATATGCTTTGGATCTGTGTCCTCACGCAAACCTCAAGTCTAATTGTAATTCCCAATGTTGGAGGTGGGGCCTGGTGAGAGGTGATTGGATCATGGGGCAGTTTCTCATAGTTTAACACTATCCCCCATGGTGATGTTGTGGTGAGAGTGAGTTATCGTTAGATCTGGTTGTTTAAAAGTGTGCAGCACCTCCCACTCTCTCTTCCTCCTGCTCTGGCCATGTAAGATGTGCCTGCTTCCCCTTTACCTTCTGCCATGATTGTAAGTTTCCTGAGGCCTTCCCAGCTATGTTTCCTGTACAGCTTGCAGAACCATGAGCCAAATAAACCTTTCTTTATAAATTACCAAGTCTCAGATAGTTCTTTGTATGGCAGTGAGAGAATGGACTAATACAAGAGTTGAAGTACGTACTTGCCCAACTTGGAGGAGAAAATTATGAAATGTGGTGAGGAGGCTTGACCTATAAAATTAGTGAGAATTTATGATTTTAAGTTTAAGTTGAGCTTGCAATATCACATAGTCTACTATGACATAGTTCCCATGGTCTATATCATAAATCACATGTACTGCAAATTGCACGGTGTACAATGCCACCATTGTGGAGTCAGTTAAATTTTCTAAATTCATCTAGCCAGATTGTAATGAAGAAGTGAGGTGACTGGACCAAAATTACACAGCTGTTAAAAGGTGTCAGAGCTGAAATTAAAACCCAGGTTGGTATAATCTGGATTTTCACAGAGAAAATAAAAGCACTAGGAAAAGAACTTTCATACGCACCCACTATCAAATCCACTAACTTATTTGCATCTATTCCTTAAGTTCTGTCTTCCCTCCTACTACTATATTTGATGTTTCCAGGTTCTACCTAAGAACAATACCTCAATCCCTGAACCCCATGCTCTCTCACCTACACAAGGACTTCATACCTGCAATGCTCCCCCTTTTCTCTCTACATTGTCACAGAATTTTTCTTCTCTATTGGATCATTCCCATCAACATCCAAATATGCTGTAGCTATCTTTGAAAATTTTCCCTGACTTCCAAAACTCCTCTTGCTATTGTCCCATCTTTCGAATTGTCTTGGGTCAAAACTTTGTAAAACGTTTTTCTTTTCTTTTTGTCTTCACTTTCTCCTCCCATTTTTTCTTGAACCCACTCCACTGACAATGTTCTTGTCAAAATCAGCAGTAACCTGCCTGTTGCCAGTTTAATGGCCCAATCTCGTTTCTCCATAAGTCAGTAGTAGCCTTTGGTATTGCTGATCACTTGTTCCTCCTTGAAACACTTCTTCTCCTGGCTTCTAGGATGTCCCTTAGTCTTCCTGATGACAAGCTCCCTTTCAGCTGCCTTTGCTAGACTTCTTTCATTTTCTTGATCTCTAATTATTGAAGTATCTGAGGGCTCAGTCCTTATACCACTTCTCATCTTTGTATTCATTCTCTAGGTGGTCTCATTCAGTCTAGTGGATATAAATTTTATCAAATGATAAAAACTCCTACCTTTTTAGTTTTGGCCTTGACCTCATCCCTAAACCCCAGACTTACATATTGAACTGCCTACTCAACATTTCCACCTGCATAGTTAATAAGAAGCGTCTCAAACTTAACATGGCCAAACCGAAACCTTGATCTCTATCTTGATAAATGGCAAATGCATTATTTTAGTTGCTGTATTATTCAGGGTTCTCCAGATAAATGAACAGAGAGAGAGAGAGAGAGAGAGAGAGAGAGAGAGGTTATGAGAAATTGACTCATGTGATTATGGAGGCTAAGAAGTCTCAAGATCTGTTGTTGGCAAGCTGGAGACCAGGAGACCAGGAGAGTTAATGTGTAGTCCAGTCTGAGTCTAAGAACCAAGAGAGCCAGTGGTGTAAGTTCCAGCCAGTGTTGTAAGTTCCAATCTGAATGCCAGCAGGCTTGAGACCCAAGGGGAGCTGATGTTTCAGTCTGAGTCTGAAGGCTAGATGCAATCAGTGTCCTAGCTCAGTCTGGCAAAAGGACTTTCCTCTTCCTGGAGGGAGGATTAGCCTTTTTGTTCTATTCAGGCCTTCAACAGATTGGATGAGGGCCACCCACGATCGGAAAGGCAGTCTGCTTTACTCATTCTGCTGATTCAAATGTTAGTCTCATCCAGAAATACTCTCACAGACACACCCAGAGTAATGTTTGACCAAATGTCTGGGTTCACTGTGACCCAGTCAAGTTGATACATAAAATTAACCTTTACGATTGCCCAAAGAAAAACCCTGGAGTCGTCCTTGACTTCTGTCTCATGTTCCACATTGAATCCATCAGCAAACCCTGATGACTCTGCCTTCTAAATATGATCAGAGTTTGACCATGTTTCATCACCCCACCACTACTATTTTAGTCCAAAGTCAACAGTATCTCTTGTCCAGAAGGTTGCAATAACTGCCCCTACTATTGCCTTGCGCCCCCTTGGTAATTTATTTATTCTCAGTAAAGCAGTCAGAGTGATACCATGAAAATGTCAGCTACCATCACTCCTTGCAGAAAACCCTCTATGACTTCTCAGATCATTTAGAATGAAAATGTTCTCCCAGCCCCTCACTCACCCCATCTCTTTCCACTGTCCCGATTACTCATGCCACTTTAGCAACACTGGCCTTTTTGCTGTGCCACACACATGCCCAGCATTTCATCTCAGAGTCTTTGTACATGCTTTTCCCTCTATTTCAAAGCTTTCTCCCTAGATACCCTCATGCCTCACTCTTTTACCTTTTGCAGGTCTCTGCTCAACCCAAAGGATATCTTACACAAAATAGCACATTCTGTTGCCCACCACCGTCACTGTTTCTTCCCTTCTTCTGCACTATTTTTTTTACAGAACTTACTATGACTGGTACAGAGAAATAGTACTTGGCAGATATTAGAAAGTACACATCAATATTTATTAAATGGGCTGGGCATGGTGGCACTTTGGGAGACCGAGGCAGGCAGATCACCTGAGGTCAGGAGTTCGAGACCAGCCTGACCAACATGGTGAAACCCCATCTCTACTAAAAATACAAAAACTCACTGGGCATGGTGGCGCACACCTGTAATCCCAGCTACTGGGGAGACTGAGGCAGGAGAATGGCTTGAACCCAGGAGGCAGAGGTTGCAGTGAGCCGAGATCACACCATTGCACTCCAGCCTGGGCAACAAGAGCAAAATTCTGTCTCAAAAAAAAAAAAAAAAAAGTATTAAATGAATGAACAAACTACTGATGGTCTCCAATTTAGGATTTTTCAATTTAGAACTTTTCAACTTTACAATGGTGTGAATGTGATGTGCATTCAGTAGACACCATATTCTGTAATCCCAGCACTATCAAGAAAAGCACTGTTTTGATTACTATCAACATGCATAGGTTTTATCTGATCTAGGACTTTATATAAATGGAGGCATACAGTATGTGCAATTTGGTGTCTTGCATCCTGTATTCATCACAGTGTTTTAAAACTCACCAATTTTGTTGCATGCATCGGTAATTTATCTTTTTTTGTTGCTGAGTACTATTTCATCATATGAATAAACCACAGTTTGTATGTTAATTCTCTTGTTGGTGGACATTAGGATAGTCTCCAGATTAGAGCCATGATGTATAAGGTTGCTATGAATGTTCAAACAGACTTATGCATGATAACGCTGAGTTTTTCATAAAAATCCTTTAACATACTGATTAATTTTCTTTCCATTCTTAGTTTTCTGAGAATTTCTATGATAGATGGGTACTAAATTTTACCAAATACTTTCTCTGAATTTATTAAGTTCATCACATTTTCTTATTTCGTTAATGTGGTAAATTATACTGATTAGTTTTTTAATGTTTAACCAATCCTGCATTCCTGGAATAAACCCACTTAGTCAAAAGGTATTGTCTCTAATGCTAGATTTCGTCTGCTAGTTTCGGTAAGGATTTTTGTTCCTACTCTGTTCCTGAAATATTAGTCTATGATTTTTTTCTTGTAATATTATCCTTATCTGGATTTTGTATCAGTATTATGTTGGCCTCATATAATGAGTTGGGAAGTGTTCGCTTTCACTCTTTTTTTCTGAGTTTGTGTAAGATAAATTTTATTTCTTCCTCAAATGTTTGACAAATTCACCAGTGGAGCAAACCTAATCTAGAAATTTCTTGTTGGGGAGGTTTAAACTATAAACTTAATTTCTTTAACAGATACGAGACTATATGGATTTTTTATTTATTTTTGTGTTGGTGTTGGTATCTTTTAAGAAATTTGTTTTTTTCAGCTAAGTTGTCCAATTTACTGGCACAAAATTGTTTATCTGAAGTATCTGAACTGATGTTTTCACTTTCATTTCTGGTGTTGGTAATTTGTGTTTCCTTTTTTATTATTAATCAGTCTTGCCAGGGGTATGTCAATTTTATTACTTGCTTTTATTCGTTTCATTATTCTCTGCTCTGTATTTCTTATCTTCTCATTACTTTAGGTTTAATTTGCCCTTTTTTGTAGCTTTTTAAAATAGAAGCTCAGATCACTGACTTTAAATATCTTTTTCAATAAAGCATTTAAAACTATAAATTTCATTCTAACCACTTCTCTAGCTGCAGCCCACATGTTTTAACATATCGTACTTTCATTATCATTCATTTTGAAATATTTTAAAGTTTTTCTTATGATTTCTTTTTTGACCCATGGATTATTTAGAAGTATATTGCTTACTTTCTAAAGATGTGTGGATTTTCAGATATCTTTTGTTACTGATTTGTAACTTAATTCTGGGTAATCAGACAACTTACTCTGTATAATTTAAAGTACTGAGAAAAAGGTATTAAAATTTCTAATCATACTTATGGACTCATCTACTGCATTCTTTAGTTCTGTCAGATTTTCACTTTGTGTATTTTGAAGCCGTTATTAGGTGTATGCTTATTTGGAATGATTATAGATTTCTGATTAATTGACCCAGTTATGAAGCGTTTCTGTTTATCTCTGACAATATTCTTTGCTCTGAAATCTACTGTCTAATATTAATATGGTCATTCTAGCTTTACTGCAATGAGTATTTGCATGGCATATTTTTTCCCCCAAATTTAACATCTAACTAATCTGCATCTTTATGTTTAGGACATGTCTCTTTTAAACAACATATATTTGTGCCCTGCTTTTATCTAGCTTGACAGTCTCTCCCTTTGGATTGTAGTGTTTAGTCCATTTGTCTTAATGTAATTATTGAGAACATAGGATTTAACCCTATCATTTTGCTATTTCTGTTCTTTTTGACACATTTGTCCTTACAGCTGTTCTTTCTTTCTTGCCTTAATTTGGGTTAAACAAATATTTCTTAGTATTTTATTTATCTTCTTTATTAACTTTTAGCTACACCTGTTTATTTTGTATTTTTAAGAGGAACTACAATATACACCATTAATTTATTCTAGTCTACTACGAATTTAATATATACTACTTCATGTATACACAGTATGGTTATGCAATATACACTCCTTTATGTCCTCCTGTCCTTTCTGCTGTTATTGTCAGATATTTTACTCCTGTATATGTTACAAACCTCCTCAATACATTATTATTTATATATTACATAGTCAATTGTCTTTTAAACAAATTAAAAAACAATGAATATATTTTATATATGTGCCTGCATGTTTAGCATTTCTAGTGTTCTTCATTATTCCATGTAGATTCAACTTTCTGTTTTTTGTTTTTGTTTTTGCTTTGTTTTTTTTTTTGAGATGGTGTCTCCCCCTGTCACCCAGGCTAGAGGGCAGTGGCCTGATCTCAGCTCATTGCAACCTCTGCCTCCTGGTTTCAAGTGATTCTCCCACCTCAGCCTTCCAAGTAGCTGGGATTACAGGTGCACACCACCATGCCTGGCTAATTTTTGTATTTTTAGTAGAGACAGGATTTCACCATGTTGGTCAAGCTTGTCTCGAACTCCTGACCTCAAGTGATCTGCCCACCTTGGCCTCCCAAAGTGCTGGGATTACGGGCATGAGCCACCATGCCCAACCCAACTTTCTGTTATCATTTTATTTCAACCTGAAGATCTGTTTTTAACATTTTCTGTAGTGTAGTCTATTGTAATGAATCCTTTCAACATGTGTTTCTATGGAAATATCTTTATTTCTACTTTATCTTGGAAAGGTATTTTTGCTGAATATAGAATTATAGGTTGATAGGGTGTCCCTATCATTTTAGCCTTTAAAATGTGATTCCATTGTTCTCTGGTTTGCATTGATTTTGATGAGAAGTTAGTGCTTATTTTTATTTTTCTCCTGTGATAACTTATCCCTTTAAGAATATTTTGTTTTGTTTCATTGTTGTTCTCAGCAATTGGATGATGATATGGCTAGAAATAGTTTTCTGTGTGCTTATTCCACTTGGAATTTGTTCAGATTTTTGAGGCTTGCAGTTGTTATTTTCATCACATTTGGAAAAAGTTGTTATTATTTCTTCAAATGTATTTTTCTTTCCCAGTTTCTCTCTTCTCTCCTTTTAGAATTACAATTACTAATGTGTTAGACTTCTTGACATGGCCCTACAGGTCACTAAAGCTGTATTTATTTTTAAAATCCTTTTTCAAAATTTGGATAATTTATTTTAAACAGTTTTCAAGTTTACTGAACTTTTCTTCTGCAATGGCATATCTGCCATTGAGTCCATCCAGATAATTTTTTATTTCACATATTGCATTTTTCACTCTGGGAATTTATAGTTGTTCTTTTTTATAATTTCCATTTCCTTGATTAGATTTCTCTTCCATACACTATGTCAATATTTTAACAAATCCTTGAATACATTCATTATATCTGTTTTGAAGTCCTGACTCGTTAATTCTCACATCTCTGTCAACTCTGGATCTGTTTGTATTGACTGTTTTTTTCTCCTGGATGTGTAATGCATTTTCCTGCTTATTTCTTTATCTAGTAATTTGTTATTGCGTGCTGAATTTTTAGAATGCTATTTGGTTGACAGTCCTCCTTTAATTAATGCTGAGTTTTAGTCTTACTAGCAGTTAATTTACTTGCAACTTCACTTGGTCTGTCAGTGCTATGGTTTGAATGTGTCCCCTCCAAAATTTATGTGTTGAAACTTAATAGCCAGTGTGATAGCATTAAGAGGTGCGGTCTTTAAGATGCCATTAGGTCATGAGGACTCCTCCCTCATTAATGGGATTAGGTCCTTACAGAAGGGGCTTCAGTCAGAATTCTGCCCTCTTTTCCCCTTTCTTCTGCCATGTAAGGATGCAGTGTTCCTCCGCTCTGGATAAGCCAATAAGATGCCATTTTGGAAGAAAAGACTGGGCCCTCACCACATACTGACCTGCTAGTACCTTGATCTTGGATTTCTCAGCCTCCACAGCTGTGAATAATAAACTTCCCTTCTTTATAAATTATCCAGGCCCAGATGTTTAATTATAGTAGCACAAATGGTTTAATTGTTACAGTAGCACAAATGGTTTAAGGCAATCAGGGCTTGATTTTAGGCTTTATTGGGTAAGTCTAAAGTTGTTCTTACTCTAGGACTAGAGTAGCCCCACTTCTAACATTTGGTTATTGTAATGGTCAACTAATTGCTGTGGATTTTTAGTGAAGTCTTTACCCTCTGGTTTATCAAATCTGGAATATCTTGAACCACTTACTCAGCTCATACTCTACTAGTAGTTGTTCTCTATCAGAGAACCCTGAACACATGCAGCTTAGTACTCAGTTAAAGACTCAAGGAGACCCGTATTCAAAATTTGGGACTTTCTCCTCCCAAGTATCCTACCTTGAAAATTCCGGGGGCGGAGCAAGATGGCCGAATAGGAACAGCTCCAGTCTCCAACTCCCAGTGCGAGTGACACAGAAGACCGGTGATTTCTGCATTTTCAACTGAGGCAAACAGGGTCTGGAGTGGACCTCAAGCAATCTCCAACAGACCTACAGCTGAGGGTCCTGACTGTTAGAAGGAAAACTATCAAACAGGAAGGACACCTATACCAAAACCCCATCAGTACGTCACCATCATCAAAGACCAGAGGCAGATAAAACCACAAAGATGGGGAAAAAGCAGGGCAGAAAAGCTGGAAATTCAAAAAATAAGAGCGCATCTCCCCCTGCAAAGGAGC
>NW_016804447.1:5269626-5404636 GCF_001698545.2 Rhinopithecus bieti | reverse complement strand
AAATAAAATAAAATAAAATAAAAAGAAAAAAAGAAAATTCCAAGCAGCCTCAGCATTTCTGAACTCTGATCTCTCTTTACTTTGCCCAGAAAAACGCTTTTCTCTCTTTGGGTTCCACTTCCCTTTGCCTTTATTTGCAATGTGCCCCTGGTTAATTTAATTTTTTTCTCATAAATTGAATTTTCATGGAGATGAATGGGAAGCTCTTTGTGTGTTTTTCTTCTCTCAAGAATTATATTCCCCTATTGTCTGTTTTATAATGCCTGAAAGCCACTTCTTCATATATTATGTCCAACATTACAGTTGGACACAAAAATACATTAAAGTGGGAAGGCAAGTCTGGTATCTATTTTTCTCTCATGGCCAAAATTAGAAGTTGTATCCAGTAAGTCTTTGTGCTGCTGTAAGACACCAGAAATTTCTAAGGTTCCTAAGGGAGGAATGGCTGGGAGGACAAGAGAAGGAATAAACCTAATTGTTTAGGCTCCAAAATTTCAACACTGGAAGACCTTGAGAACAACAATCAGTTTACAAAGAAAGAGCTCGAATTAGCATATAAATACCACTTTTGCATAAAAAGTCAACAATATATCTATTGTCTATTTGAAAAGTGGGAGGATGGTTGTTGATGGATAATATGAAGGAGGTAAAGCCCTTTTAAGCCCCATTACCCTACAACAAGTCACTAAACACCTATGTTTCCTTAGTATGGTGGACTGAAGGTAGGGGGGAATTTTGATTTATTAAAGAAAATAAAAGAATGTAATCTTTCTTGTACACAGAATTTGGGGTAAGTCTCAAGAACTTCTTTCACCCTTTAAAGAAACACTCCATAAAGGCAATTAGTAAAGTGAGTTTCTTTGCTGTGGCCATTTATCCTTATGAGATACTTAGTTCTAATCTTCATTAGAAAATTAAAGGAATTACTAAAACGATAAAATCCTACCAAAGTGCTCCTGCAAACTCTTGAAAATCACACTAGCAATGATTAAGAAGAGGGTTTCTTCTCTCAATGTAAAGCTGGGCCATATAAACACTGAAGGAATTACATTTTCTCTAGTGCACTTAGAACAATGAAGACGATAAAAGTGAGAATAACCTCTCTATAACACATATTTATCCATTTGCAACAATTATCCTGCTGATAATTGCAATAAAATACATTTTGAAAACCATTAGCTAAGTATCCTCTTCATAATTTATAAAACAGAATTAATGTAATTTTTTCACCTTTAAGGGAGAATAAATTCTATTTGAAGGCACATAGTCCCGATCATCAGTTTTTGAGTTCCTTGAAGACAAAGAAATCCACTCTGATTCATTTCAGCAGTAAAATGAGTTTATTTCAGAAAGAATTAAACAGCTGAAGGGCTCCAAGGGAGGCCCAGAGACAAAGGATTAGCTGCTGGCAGACAGGAACAATGCCCCCACCTGTGCTGCAGAGCTGCTCAGTGAAGTCATCATTGCCCCCCGCTGGGGACAGCCACCGGAGCCCACCCTATCACTGCTGCTTTAATGAACAGAATGTCTCTGCCTTTATTCTTGCCAGATGGACTCTGTGCACCATCACTAGCATAGCGGAGGAAAAAATTAATTTTTCCTCTACCGTTTCTGAGCTCTTGGTTGGAATGGACTGCTGTAACAAAAGATAGATTAATGAGAGAAAAACAAAGTTTAGTAACATGTATACCTCATGTATGTATATATGGGAGATATTCAGGTGTAGGGTCAAAGAAGGATAGCTTCCCCTTCACCCTCTGAAGGTTCACTGAAAATGAACTGATAAGAAGGAGATTAGCAGGAGCAAAAGAATACAAATTTAATTTTAAAATACACAAGGGAAAATCACAGAAGAGTGATTACCCAAATACCTAATGAGGTCCAGATGATTACACACCCTTCTTCATAAGGGGGAGAGGAGGGATGGAGAATGGTAGGCAATTCTTCTGAGGAGTAGTAAAATGTTTCTTAGGGAGAATGAATGAACCAAGGGACAGAAATAAGCCTGTAAATGATTGTCTTTAGAAATAGATATTGTCTTGTGAAGTTCATCCAGTTGTAGATTCTTCAGTCTTCTACTTATGATAGATAACCAGATTCAGGGGAGGGTAATGGAAGGTGATTGTATTCTATTTGGCACAGCTGGTCTTAAGGTAAATAAGGCATTATCAGTGTGAAGTGTCTCCCAGCATTTGCTGATCTCAAAGGGCCTTTAATTTTTACAATTAGCATACCAGAGTGCCGAAATTCCCTGGGATCCTTCACAGGGAATGCTATAGTTTGAATGTGTATTGCCTCCAAACCTCATGTTGAAATTTGATCCCAATGTTGGAGGTAGGGATTAATGGGAGCTGTTTGAGTCATGAGGTAGATCCCTCATGAATGGCTTGGTGCCATCTTTGTCGTAATAAGTGAGTTCTTGCTCTATTAGTTCCCTTGAGAACTGGTTGTTAAAGAGAGCCTGGTACCTCCCCCACCACCATTGCTTTCTCCCTCACCATGTGATTTCTGCACATGCCTGCTTCCCTTCCCCTTCCACCATGAGTGGAAGCAGCCTGAGACCCTCAGCAGAAGCAAGTGCTGGTGCCATGCTTCTTGTACAGCCTGCAGAACTGTGAGCCAAACAAACCTCTTTTCTTTATGAATTACCCAGCCTCAGGTATTCCTTTCTAGCAACACAAATGAAATAATACAGGAAATGTCTCAAAGCTTTTGAATCAATCTCAAAAAGTATTATAGCTTTGACTTCAAGCTTAAATACCATTCCCTGAAAGAAAGAAAGTTACTACACAGTTAGAGGGAGGAAAAGCACCTTAAACAAGGGTAACTATACAAAACAACCTTACCGTGTTTAAGTTGCCTTCTCTATTGATGAGAGTTTTTAGTAACTTAGACTCATCCTCCTTCTGGTACAGAGAGGAGACACCCTTACGATGGAGATTTCCTTTATAGATGTAAATTTATCTTACAAAAGCGTAACTTCTACTCTATTTTCAGAGCTTCTCCTATGTCTACTGTCTCCCAAAATAATCAGCTCAAAATGATCCTTATGATAAAGAGGCATATTTGGGGTACACGTTCTGGTCTCCTACAGTCATATTTTGGGGTGAAATATTCTCATGTTCTACATAATGTTCTAAACAAATTTAGAACAGATGTAGCTGATTGATGGACCTAGATTCAATGGTTGTATTCTTACTACATAGGAGGCTAGGAAAATGAGATTTGGGTTTTTATGCTAGGGAGGAATGCATTCACAAGGTGAGAAACCACCGCAAATGCAAGGACAGATAAAATAATGGATAAATAAATAAAAGTAGGAAGGAAGAACCTTATAAATTATTGGATAAACTTCCTCGATTTACAAATTTAAGGAAATAAAGACACATAGGATGGAAATGATTTACCCCAAATCTACTCCTTCTCACTCCAGATAAGGCCTTTTTCACCTTGCAGGAATGACAAATACCTCGGACACTCCTTTGTTCCACTTTCACAGAAGACGCCTCTAATGTAGAGTATCATGAAGATACTCTTCACGTTACTCTTTCTCATGAAGCCCAGATTTGGACTCACAGTCTTTTTCAACACAGCCCACTGAGCAGCTATAACCACAATTAGCACAAGAGATGGAAACAATTTGCCAGACCTGTACTGCACCAGGCTGACATTCACTCAACAAAATCTTGAATGAATTAATGAATAGACTCCAAGGTCTCACAAAATTAACGCCCTTGGAGTCCACAAAGGATCTTTCAGGTAGTTTGTTAGATGATCTCTTTGAAATTAATATTTATTATGCCCAGTTGTCTCTCTTTTGGCTACTGGCACAAATTCATAATTTGTTTACAACAGTTAATAAACAGCAAGCTTCAACTCATTGTTGCACTGCCAGCAATCACACCCATCTCCCCATTCATTCGCATGAAGATGTTTTACTTTACAAGTGTCAAAGTGGATAGAATTTGAGTTTGGGAGATGTTTCTTCCTGGCATGGGAGACTGCGAATATAACGATGCTGCTGGACTCCTGCCATTTCCTTTTGGAAGTGGGTTGATAGTAAACTTACTCTCTGGCTTCTATCCCTCCTGAAATTCAGTGGGGTTTAACTATACTGCCTTAGTATGTATCTAATCCAAAGATGACATCGGACTGGTCCCTTGCTTAGATAATCCAGAGAATGTAATACACTGGTGTCAAGTGGTTAAGAGTTTTGTCTTTTTAAAAATAAGTTTCGCTTTTGATTACAAGTGACAGAATTTCTTGAGGGAAAAAATACTGTCTCGTTGACAAATCATTGAGGAGTAGAGCTAGCTTCAGCCAGTTGCAGGGACTCAAACAAGGCCACCTCTGGACTTTGCCTTCTTTCATGTTGGGCCTTGTCCTCAGGCTTTACATAGTAGCTTCTGGAAGCTTCAAATTTACTCTTCTAGGTTCAAATCCAGTGGTATAGATGGCACTTCTTGGTGGCTTCTATATAAGTATTAGTATTTCCTCCAATTGAAAAACCCGAATACAGAAATTAGCCAGGCATGGTAGTGCACACCTGTAATTCCAGCTACTCTGAGGCTGAGGCACAAGAATCACTTGAGCCCATGAGGCGTAGGTTGCAGCAGCGAGCCGAGATGATGTCACTGCATGCCAGGCTGGGTGACTGAGCAAGACCAAGAAAAGAAAAAAGAAACAACTTGGTTTGTGTGAACGTTCCAGAACCAACTACTGTGGCTTGGGTGATTCAGTGCTCTAATTGGCCATGTCTAGATTACATGTCCCGTCCTGGATCTGAGGTTGGAACAATACCGTTACATCTAAAAACAGTGAATGTATATGAGGGCATATTCAAACACTGTCTGTCAGGGAATCCACGGCATACTCAAAGGAGCAACTGAAGAGAGTTTAACGAAGGGAAACAAAGAATGGAGAAGCATGCAGGGCTGGGAACAGGGGGACACTAGTTCCAAGCCCCTAGGCCTGAAGGTGAATGAGGTGGGAACTGTTAAGGGAACTGAGTGAGAGGTGTAGCCATGGGTATGGGCCACCAGGCAGAGCTGTGACCAGATATAGACACTGCCACAGCCCAACCCAGGAGGCAGGGTGTAGAGCAATGACATTCCTCCACCCCTCTCTCCTCCCAACTTCTGATCCATTGCCCATGCTTCTGATTACCCAAGCCTAACCAGGAGCCAGAGGGCAAGTAGCCTGGGTGACACAGTCTGCAGAGGGCAGCCTCTTGGAATAAAGGGCAGGGTAGAAGAAGTCTATGGACTGGATCTGAAAGGAACAAGATAACTAGCACACTTTGTTCCTGTAACTCAGGGGTTGGCAAACTCTGGCCTTTAAGGGTGGAAAGGGAGTGGTCCTTCTCCTCCCCATCATAAGGGTCATGGCCAACACTCCTTTAACAAAAGATAGGTTAACAAGAGAAACTCATAACAAAAGATTTAATCATAGTTTTATGTGACATGGGATCCTTCAGAGTGATGACCCAAATATATGGGGAAAACTGTCCATTTTTATGCTTTAGTTTGATGAAAAATGGACAGCTGTGTAGACCTGCAACTGTATAAAAAGGGTAAGAGCTAACGGGAATAGACTGAGTGGGGAGACCCAGCAAGGCCTATCCGTTGAGGTTCTTCCTGGCCTCTTTGTGCAGCATTGTTTCTTCCTGGATATGGGACAGGACCCTTTCTGGAATGGGGGGCTTAACACCTACAATCAGACAAGGCAGATCAGAGAATTTCTTCATGGCCAACTCCCACACTAAAAGGCAGGGAGAAAGTTAGAGTAATATTGTTAGGTTTTGTGGCTGGCTTTGGAGAAGGGGTTCTGGCTTCTGTGACCTACCTTGGGGAAGAGGAATTCTCGTTTCTATGGCTAACCTCGGGGAGAATGAGGTGCAAGAGACAGGAGGGCAAGAGAAGGTCCAAAAGAGACTTTACTTCTGTGGCTGTTCCTGAGGCCTTCATACTGGGGATCATTTTCTGAGCCTCAACAGACTCATGGGCCAAATGTGCCCCACCATCTGTTTCTATAAGAAAAATTTTATTGGAACACATCCAATAAGCAAATCATTGTTTATTTATTGTCTGTGGTTGTGTCTGCACTACAACAGCAAAGTTAAGTGGTTGTGATAGGAACCTTATGGCTCATGAAACTTAAAATATTTACTACCTGGCGCTATACAAAAAAGGTTCACTGACCCCTGGCCTAGGCCAACACAGCCACTGTGCCTGACACATAGGTGGTGTGTAAACGAGGTACTAAAACTAAATAAATGACCTAAAGCCTTGGTGATAGTCACAATGTGAGTGAACCTAAGCTTCAACCCCAGGAGATCATTGCAATTGCAAGGCCCTCAAGCCATTTCCCTCTATTCCAGAATTGCTTGTGTGGCTTACTCCCTTCCTCTGTAACTACTGCTACAGTCCAACTGCCACTGTCCCTCTTGATCTCTGCTGTTGCTGTGTCCTTGTGGTTCAGTTGATATGGTCATTTTCTTTGGCTGCCATGAATATCAGTGTTTTCCCTGCCAAGGCCTTGGAATTTAGGAGAGGGTGTACTTCTAAGAGATTATAATGCCTTTATATGCCTTTTTGACTTCCAAATGGGAGCCTGCTCTCTCCTTTCTATCTCTCTTCTTTGGGTTACTTGGGATAAGAACCTCAGAGACTAAGGGGACACTGTACAGCATCATTAAGTATTATCTCCGAAAGCTCTCTTCCTTGTGCTGTTAACCAAAGTTCCAGTGCATGGGGCAGGCATTTGGATTTTCTTTCTTTCTTTTTTTTTTTTTTTTTTTTTGAGATGGAGTCTCGCTCTGTCGCCCAGGCTGGAGTGCAGTGGCGCGATCTGGGCTCACTGCAAGCTCCACCTCCCAGGTTCAAGCAATTCTCCTGCCTCAGCCTCCCGAGTAGCTGGGATTACAGGCGTGCACCACCACACCTGGCTAATTTTGTATTTTTAGTAGAGATGGGGTTTCTTCATGTTGGTCAGGGTGGTCTCAATCTCCTGACCTCAGGTGATCCATCCGCCTTGGCCTCCCGAAGTGCTGGGATTACAGGCATGAGGCACCACGCCCACCCAATGGTTACCTTTAATAGAAGCCCAACAGTCATCTTAATACTTCACAGTTTTTGAGATACGATGCAGACTGGCCCCTACTCTATACCCTGATCGTGATCATTGCCCTAGATTTTGATCACAGTGTATAAAAACAGCCAGGTTACATCAGTAACCACGTGAGTATGACATAGTGACCAATAAAGCATAGCCCAAATTAATCCAACACAGTGATGTGCATAGTCATTGCACTTTATGGTAATCAGGTATAGATGGAACAGAAATATTGTAATGCTAGTTTTCACACAACCGTAACAGGGGTCAGAAGAAGTGAGGAGATAGACAACTTGGAGAAGCTGAAAAAAAAATGCTCTGGGTCATTTTCAAAGACTTCTGATAATATTTAGAGATGTGGGGCTAGTTGGTGTAACTGGAGAGAGGAGAATGCTATAAAATGGCAAGAAGTCAGATGGAAGAAAAGTGGCTTGGAGCCCAAACACGAATGTTGTCCATATTGCCCCTTGCCTAGGGCTGGTGAAGTCTCCAGATCTGGAGGGGAAGGAAAGGAAGAGTAGAAAGAAAGAAGCAAGGTGCCTCCAGAGGGATTCTCAGGAGGAGGACAGATGCCGGGCAGTGCACTGGAGGTAGTTTTGGCCAAACACCTGCCATGGGCACAGTGTTGTAATAAATATACTGCTACTGAAGAACCAACTGTCTCTCAACATCTGTGAAATGGAAATCAAGCCCCTACTATTGGCAGGGAACCCCTACTCACTCATCTTATTTAAGTGGAGAACCCTATTTCAATTCCTCAGCTGAAAGCCATCAAGTTTGTGGATGGATAATGGAAATGGAAAATGGCTTTGTAGATAGATTATCTGATTGCCTATGTGAGCATGTACAGCTCGGACAGCATTGGTAAAAGTCTGTGTTAACACACACAGACATATACACTTTTACCAGTCCTCTCCAGGGATTCTTCAAAAACACAAATCCACTCATGCTAGCATCCTTTCTAAAGTCTCCCAATGATTTCCCATTGTTCCTAGACAAACTAATATGGCTTCAGGGGCCCTGTGTGACCTGCCTACTGCCTCCCTCTCAGTCCTAGCATCTTTACAATATCATCATGTATTCTGTCTTTCACCCAGACTGAACTGTTACTCACTTCCTGCTGAGAATCATGCCCTCCTTATCTCATTTCTTTGTGACCCACTCTTCCATGGCCCAGACTTCACTGGTTAACTTCTGCTTGTCCCCCAGGTGTTCATTCACTGAGGTGTTCCAGATGTCTGGGCCAGGTTAAATCTCCCTTTATGGGCCTTCCACTGTGTGTCTATGCTCCTGGTTGTAACACTCGCTACAATTTAAGGCAATTGCTTTCACAGTTGGCTGTCTTCCCAGCTGGTCTAGATGCCGGCAGGGTCCTTGTCTGTTTTCAGTCATCTCTGTGTCCCCAGCATTGAGCATATGTCTGGCATAGAGAAAACACTAAAGCAAACTCATTGACCCATTGAATGAGGCTCACTAGAGAGGAAAAGAAAAATCACCATCCTCGTTACTCACACCCACCTCATTTCTTGGCACAAGTGCAGGCTGTTAGCTGGGTAGCTTGTTTTCTCAGAAGCAGAAAAGTATTTTTATGATAATAATATAAACTCCAAATGTCCATTTTCTGATATTTAAAGATAAATGTCCATTTTCTGATATTTAAAGATAAATCATACCATATAGGATATGAAATAAGGATTTCCTTTGATCCATTTGCTGCCTGGCTCTGAAATGCTTTGATCTTTTCCATTCCCTCACAAACGAATCTGAATCTGTATTATGCAACTACTAAACTGATCCTAATTTTCTGTGCCCAGAACAATAAACCAACAGATGTTTGGAAAGGGCATTAGAGGAAATGAAAAATAATTTATAGGAATACAATGAAGCCAACAGTTTAGTACCCCCAAAATAATAATCTCTAAGAACATAAAAAATAATTGCTTCCTACTATGAAAGAAAAACTTTAAATGCCACTTTCTGAAAAATGTATACCTGTTAGAAACAGAGAGAAGCTGAACTTCTGTCTCATTACTACCCATATTCTGTGTGATTTATTCCATTCATTTTTCTGACAATGCCCTTCAAACTCTGTAGGTTCACTGGGGCCCCTTTAAGTCCTCAGTCTTATCAACAAGGATTTCTTCCTTTAACTGACATAGACTCAATGTCTTAATTAAATACTCTACCTCAACTTGATTTGCTTTTCTCAAAATGTTGTATTGTTTTAATTCATAGAACTATAAAACTTTTTAGCTGGCATGCCCTTGGAGCAGTCATCTTCAATATTTAGCCCAATTTTTGTTAATATATAAAACCAGTCTGGGTTCATCTGAGTCCTCATATGATTTCAACTTGTGTGTCTGATACAACATTGAGATGTGTGGATTGCGTGACTTGGAACAAATATGCTCTATGGGATATGGGTGTGATGTGAAGCCAAGGCTAACGAAGGATTGCAGAGCTTCCAGAATGTGGGAAACCTCTGACTCTGGGGTATATAACAGAGTACGGTCAGGGCTGTAAACCGTTCCATTCAAAGAACCCATAAAGTAGTGAAGCTGGTCAGCTATCGAGCCATAACTGTGGATAATTTTATGGTAACTGGAAGACACTGTTGTATTATAGTTACCATTGTACTTAGTGACTGCTGACATTTTTATATTGTTTTCAGTCTTTTAAAGTTTCCAATTGTGCTATCCACATTCTTTTATTTGAAAGTGTGCTGCAAGCACTAGAAGAATGAGAATCACCACCTTAGTAAGGTGTCAAGCCCCCAGTCCCCTATTTAGGCTAAGGAAACTAAAGTTATAGAAGGAGAACGTATTTGAGGTTCTCAAATTGAACCTATTTGAGACGTATTTGAGACGTATTTGAACGTATTTGAGTAACCCAGCTTGCTTAAGATCTGTATGGTGAAGACTAGAATTCAGTCCTCACAACCATCAAGACCTTTTTCTACTATGCCTTATTTGTACTCTGAATTGATAAACCTAGGTCACCAGGGTTTAAAATGAGCAGGAAAAAAAAATCTGTTAAAATAGATAGGGACTGATATGGTTTGGTTCTGTGTCTCCACCCAAATCTGATCTCCAGCTGTAGCCCCACGTGTCGGGGAGGTGGTTGGATCACGGGGCAGTTTCCCCCATTCTGTTCTCATGATAGTGAATGAGTTCTCTGAAGCGCTGATGGTTTTAAAGTGTTGCACTTCCTTGTTCTCTCTCTCTCTCTCTCTCTTTCTCTCTCTCTCTGTCTCTCTCCTGCCACCTTATGAAGAAGGTGCTTGCTTCTCTTTTTCCTTCTGCCATGATTGTAAGTTTCCTGAGGCTTCCCCAGCCATGCAGAACTATGAGTCAATAAAACCACTTTTGTTTGTAAGTTACCTGGTCTTAGGTAGTATCTTTATAGCAGTGTGAGAATGGACTGATACAAGGACTTAGTAGACCCCCTTAGCAGATCCCTGCCTGCACTGAGGATGTGTCTCCATTTAGTTGTCTAGAGCATTATATATCCTCTCTTTCAAGAGCAATCAAATTCATGAAGACCAAACCTGTCTAAACATTTGCACTAAGAGTTGGACATCTTGTAGAGATTAGCAGGACTTAAGCTGCTTGTCTTTGTTGTTATCACATCATGGGACTCTTGCACAATGCATGATGGCTCTCCATTAACAAGGGGGGACAGGAAAGAGCAGGACACGGGATATTTGAGATTCTGTAAGACAGGAATGGAGACTTGAAGAAATTCACGTGGTTATGGCACCTGACCCCTGAGGGGAACAGCAGGAAGCACATTTTAGAGCACCCATGTTGATCTCAGGTGTCCTACCTGCAGGCCTTGGTAATATAAGGGAATCCAAATCAGCAGATCAACGGAAGCAGTAGGAATCCAGGTGAAAGGGGGCGTTAAAGGGAATTCGTGGTGTGATTCTGAATGATATTTCCATTCACAGCAAATCTGCAGCCCCTGGTTGAAAAAGGGGAGTAGTAAGTATCCAGCCCCAGGGAAGAGGCCTGGGAATATGTAGGCAAAAGTCAGGCACTCACCTAAGCAGACTGGTGTTTTGCAAAGAAATTCAGTTCCAGCAAGATTGTTGGGAGGTGATGCAGTTGTAAGACAAGCCCAATAGGAAGTGGCCAGTGGGACCCTGTGCCTCAGCGGGCATGTGAGGCACTGAGGACGCAATGGAGGTCTTTGTGGGATGAAAATGTTCATTATACATAACACTTGGTTAAAATTTTTATTCGAAGATTCAATAATTTATACTGTAGAGTGAAGAAATAACTCAAGAATGTCCACATGTCTGAGAGAGAGAGAGAACAAGGAAGTGCAACACTTTAAAACCATGAGCTCTTCAGAGAACTCACTCACTAACATGAGAACAGCATGGGGGAACAAAACATGGTTTTATCAGAATTCCCAGTCAAGACATCATGTACCAGATCTCTATGTCCCTCCAGTCTCATCTGTCATAAATGTTTGACCTTCCCACCCTCTGAACCCCTAACTTCACCTCCTTAGTTGACCACAGAAAACAGGTTGTAGGCCCTGTTCTCATGTATTGCCTCCAGCCTTTTTGTGCTCTTCTTTCTCCCTGAAATGCCCTTCCCTTCCCCTCTGTGGTTCTGATGGTCTGGTGGACCCTGTTGTTAATGCTTCCACTTCTCACCCAAATGGAGTTGATTCTTCCCATCTTTATCCCATTATTCTATTTCTCAATTAATATAATTATGACTGGGCTGATACTTAGTCATTGGGCACCACGTTGGCGGCACTGGCTGTAAAATTATAGAAACACTTCTGTGAGGGTTAATAAAAGGCTGCTGTCCCAAGACCTCCACATGCCTCCTTTCTGTTGCTCCCACTCCAGCCAATTCCAGACCGCCCCAGGATGTAGTCACTGAAGGATTAATGCTAGGAGCAGCAGGACCCTCCCCAGCACCCCGGTCAAGGTCTTCTGTAGCTCTTACCTAGTCTTGGAAATTCTCAAGTGTGAATCAGAAAAACCAGACTCTAATTTGTACTTGCTACTGAACTTTGGGCAAATCCGTTAGTTTCTCTGAGTCTTAGTTTTCTCATCTGTAAGATGGAGATGGATGCTTACCTTGCAGGGCTTCCGGTGAAGTCACTGGGTTGATGGGCATATACACTTCAGCTTTTAGTAGCTAGATTGTAACAATTTTGAGTGAAATTCAGCTGAGCAAGGATGCCAAGAAAATCGCAGATGAAGGAAGCAAGGCCTGACCAGCACTAACCTGAACCATTTGGGCTGACAGACTTTGGCATTCCAACCTTGTTATGGCCAGTGGCTAAAGGAAGGGAGGGTAGGGTAAGTTCTAGTTTCCCAAGGACAATGTAGTGGCCTAATTGGCTTCTTTTGTGACTTTACTTGTCCAACTCTCCCAGGGCATGTGAGAAAATCTAGTTTATATCGCCTTTGTTTTTTCCATAAAGCTCTTGAATGGGTGTGTGTGCTTGGTGGCTGCACTCTTCTGAGAATCCAAGTTTCTTGGAAGTTCTTAAGAGTCCAGGCACTATTCCCTGGAAAATGTGTGTTTCCTGGGGATTATTAGAAGCTTAAACCTTCGGTCAAAGTTAAACATCTAGAAAATTTTTCCTGGAAAGTATTGTCAACACCTTCTTAATTGGCTGCCTTGGCATTGTCTCAAGGCTGTGATCTCTACCTCAGATCCTGGACCAATACCAAACCTTCATCTACCAAGAGAGTCGCCTTCTGGGACGGAAGATAAATACAAACCTCTGTTCTGCATTTCCAATTCAAGGAAATAAAAGGAGCCTAGCTAGGAGGGGTCACATAAATCATATTTACATTGCTGGTAAAACGTATATTTCTCTCTAGATTATTGCACTCAAGGGCTTTCCTTTTCTCCTCCCTTTCTTTTGCCTCCACTCCATCCCCACAGTGAGGGTGAGAGATAAGAAAACTTGGTTCTTCATGGATGGACACCTTTATTCTGGGCTCTAGAGGGCAAAGTCTAGAACCAGGGAAGTGCCTGTGTGTTTGCATCTACATAAACAATGGCTTCAACAGCAGGACTTAGGTATAAGCAACACCCAAGGGACACCCTAGCCTCTCTTAGAAAGCTCTTTCCTCCTTTATGTTTGATTAGAGCAAATGTCACTCTACTTTTCACCTCCTCCAGATATATGCCTGTTGCCACCTTCACCTGTTGCTAGCCAACTCCCTAGGAGTAATGCAGGAGCTACAGTCCTGTAAGCACAACCGGAGGGACCCCATTCTAAAACTGCAGCTGGTGTTCTTCTCCTTTCCCGCTTTTTCATTCCCTCCTGTGGCCCTTCCACTCTTCAAATGAGGCCATTTTGAGTTTTTGCCTTGCAATCACCCAAACAGGTTCATTTCACCCACTGCCCAAATAGAGCTAATTTATCAAGACAGGGGAATTGCAATAGAGAAAGAGTTTAATTCATGCAGAGACAACTGAACAGGAGACTGGAGTTTTATTACTCAAACCAGTCTCCCCAAAAATTCAGAGGCTAGTATTTTTCAAGGATTGTGTGGCCAGCCAGGGAATGGGTGCTGCTGATTGGCTGGGCATGCAATCATGGGTGTTTGGAAAATGGTCCTTGTGGGTGCTGAGTCTGCCCCCTGGGTGGGAGCCACAGGAGCAGTTGGCAGGTCCAGGTGGAGCGATCAGTCATCAGAAATGCAAAAACCTGAGGAGACATCTCAAAAGGCCAATCTTAGATTCTATGAGAGTGATATTATCTGCAGGAGTAATTGGGGAAGTTGCAAATCTTGTGCCCTCTGGAATTAATGGCTGGTAATCATTTACACCTTAGCAGAATTCAGGCTCCTCTCATCCTCATAACTTGGTGGTCTTTCATTAGCTTTACAGAGGTGGTTTAGTACTGGGGAAGGGCTATTATCATTTACACTATAAACTAAATGTCTCTCAAAGTTAGTTTGGCCCAAGACCAGGAATGATTAAGGGCAATCGGGAGGCTAAAGGCAAGATAGGGTTTGCTTAAATCAGATTTCTTTTATTGTCATACTTTTCTCACAGTTATGATTTTTGCAAAGACAGTTTCAGTCTGAGCAATTAAATTGAACAGCAAGAAGACTTTTGTTTTGTTTTGTTTTATGAGAGGGCCTCACTCTGTCACCCAGGCTGGAGTGCAGCGGCATGATCACAGCTCACTGTAACCTCAAACTCCTGACCTCAAGTAATCCTCCCACCTCAGCCTCAGCCTCCTAAAGTGTTAGGATTACAGAAATGAGCCACTGTGCTGGGCCCTGGCTGTTTCTTTCAAAAGTTGAGCCCTTAGGAAGAACAACAACAATTACAACAAAAATTCAGAGCATGAACAATAGATTTGGAAGATCCTATGAGAAAGAGGAAAGATTCTTCTAAATATTCTTCAGATGCCTCCTGGGCTCATGCCTACAGATATTGGGTGGAAGGGTAAAATAATTGGAGAGCTTATGAATATGTTGACCTAAAAGGAAGAAGCTGAGACAAAATTAATATAAACAGAGAGTTTATTTCGGTCAAGCCTGAGGATTGCAACCCAGGAGAATAGATTCAAGATGCCCTGAATAAATATTCTGAATAAATAGCTGCAGTTACAAGTGGGTTTTTAAAGGAAAAGAAGAGGTAGTTCCTGATTTGTTTACCAAGAATTTACATGAAAATAACATAAGTTATTGGTTAGGTTATTTATGATCTGCTGTTCTTTGTATCACAAATTCCAAGAACATGAACTTTAAACAATTGTCTGCCAAGTGAAGGGGATGCTGGGGGAGGATGATTGAAGTGGGGGACACTGCAGGAGGATGATTGACGTCTCATGCTCATGTCTATCCAGGCCGGCATACCTCACAGAGCTCAAATTGCTCTGAGCTGTTTTTCTTTTCTCAAATACATGGACATTTGTAGAAGGGAAGGCTGCATTTTCTTGGTAAGATCGGGAAGAAGAAATGACCCAGAGATGAGTTGCCTGTGTGCCGGAAGGGCTTTCAGTAACCAGGGAGCATGTCCTGGGCTCTAGCGTGGCCTGCTTGTGGCAGATTTACCTATGTATCTGAGAGTGCTATGCAATCAGCAGGGCCTCGGACAAGCTCACTGAGTTTCTTACAGCTGAGGAGGACTCAAGAGAGATACAGACACAGCTGAAAGAGACGGGGCCCTGGAGGGACCAGCAGTTAAAACAAGGCAGGTCTCAGCAGCACTGTGTGTTCTGAGCACCAGCCAGGCAGAGGATCAGAGAGACAAGGAGATGACCACATGAGAGGTGAGGACCCAGCTTCAGGTCCTGGATGCCTTGACATTGCATCTGGATCCAGGAATGAAGATTTTGACCAAAAGAGTCAAACTCTGTAAGATATCTGAAGAGATTTATTCTGAGCCAAATATGATTGAACAGGGCCTGTGACACAGCCCTCAGAAGGTCTTGAGAACGTTTGCCCAAGGGGGTCAGGCTGTAGCTTGGTTTTATACATTTCACGGAGACATGAGACTTCAATCAAATACATTTAAGAAATACATTGGGCCAGGAGCAGTGGCTCATGCCCGTAATCCCAGCACTTCAGGAGGCTGAGGCGGGCAGATAACTTGAGGCCAGGAATTTGAAACCAGAGTGGTCAACATGGTGAAACCCCATCTCTGCTAAAAATACAGAAAAAAAAAAAAAAAAAAACCAGGGTGGCCAACGTGGTGAAACCCCGTCTCTGCTAAAACACAGAAAATTAGCTGGGTGTGGTGGCAGGCACCTGTATATTCAGCTACTTGGGAGGCTGAGGCATGAGAATCGCAGGAGGTGGAGGTTGCTGAGATTATGCCACTGTACTCCAGCCTGGGTCACAGTGTAAGACTCCATCTCACAAAAAAAAAAAAAAAAAAAAAAAAAGAAAAGAAAAGAAAAGAAAAAAGAAAAAAGAAATACATTGGTTCTGTTTAGCAAGGCGGGACAACTGGAAACAGTGGGGCTTCCAGGCTACAGGTAGATTTAAAATTTTCTGGTTGACAATTGGTTGAGTTTATCTAAAGACCTGGGATCAACCGAAAGAAGTGTCTGGGTTAAGATAAACGATTGTGGACACAAAAGTTCTTATTTGCAGAGGAAGCCTTCAGGTAGTAGGGCTCAGAGAGAATAGGCTGTACAACGTTTCTCAGCTGACTTAAGAGTCTGTGTTGATGTTAATGCTGGAGAGGTATAATGAAGCACGTCCAACCCCGACTGCCCATCATGGCCTGAACCAGTCTTTCTGTTTAAATTTCAAGAGTGCCCTGGCTGAGGAAGAAGTCCATTCAGACGGTTGTGGTGGGGCTTAGAATTTTGTTTTGGTTTACAATGTGACTTTTGGGGCCTTGGGAAAGAGTGGTGGTGAAACTCTGAACTAAAATTACTTTTTTATCCCCAAGAAAATACAGGCTTATGAGATAAATTAAATTACCTAAGTGATTAGACTTATATCTCTTTGTTTGAAACAGGGTCTTTCTCTGTTGTCCAGGCTGGAAAGCAGTGGTGTGATCATAGCTTACTGCAGCCTCAAATATTAGGGCTCAAGCGATCTTCCAGCCTCAGCCTCCCAAGTAGCTGGGACTACAGGTGCACAAGCACACCTGGTTAATTAAAAAAAACAAATTTGTAGACATGAGGTCTTGCTATATTGCCCAGGCTGGCCTTGAACTCCTGGCCTCAAGTGATCCTTTTGCCTCAGCCTCCCGAAGTGCTGGGATTATAGGTATGCACCACAGCACCCAGCATCATATTCTTATATCCTATTAAGAATAGGATTCCTCTCAGAAAAAATACTACATGGATCTACTAAAAAACACTGAAAAGATATATACCCAAAATCCATAGAGGTTACCTCTGGGTGGTAGAATAACTGGATCTTTTCTCCCCTCCCCCCCACTTCCTTCCTTCCTTCCTTCCTTTCTTCCTTCCTTCTTCTTCCTTCCTTCCTTCCTTCTTTTCTCCTTCCTTCCTTCCTTCCTTCCTTCCTTCCTTCCTTCCTTCCTTCTTTCCTTCCTTCCTTCCCTTCATTCCTCCTTCCTTCTTTCTCTCTTTCTTTCTTTTTCATTCTTTCTCTCTTTCTTTTCTCTCTCTCTTTTCTCCTTGCTTCCTCTTTTTTCTTTGTTTTATGTATCTTTTTGTCTAACTTTTCACAGTGGACTATATTCTACTTTTCTACAACGAACTTATTTCGTTAGGAACATACAACACAGGCTGGGTGTGGCGGCTCTCACCTGTAATCCCAGCACTTTGGGAGGGTGAGGCTGGCAGATTGCTTGAGCCCAGGGGTTCAAGACCAGCCTGGACAACATAGGGAAACCCTGTCTCTCTTTCTCTCTTTCCTTTTTTAAAGGATAAAACAACACAATAAAACAAGGTAAATGAGAAATGGCATTCAGGGCATATTCCTTTTCATTATGAGGATGAAGGAGATTGTACTGAGGTGTGACTGATTTTCATACTAGACCCAGCATGGGCTCTCCTGTGTGCTCCGGATGATCCTTCAGGTCCTCTTCTTATAAACAACTGGAATTCTGGGATTTGTTTAGAGAACCTCCAAGAGTCTTTGGAGAGAAACTGCCATTTGTATTTTCTAAACTGGACTTTGTCCTTCACAGTTTGGGAGTTTGCAATTGAAGAGATTGCATTTAAGGCACTTTTCCTCCCTTATCCAATCTGGATGCTGGCCATCTAACTTGCCTGTGCTCAGGAGGCTGAAATAACTTACAGCATTTGTATCTCAAGGGCCAAATCTAAATAATATTAAGGAAATATATCAAAAGGAAGTGATTACTTTCAATTCCCATCTCCTCATAATGTAGAGAAATGATTAAATTAGTTGTGATCAGTCTTAATCAGAGAACCTACTCGATTTGTTCTAAACGGTGCTATTACAGCCCCTGCATGTTTACCAAAAAGAGAACCACCATCTGCAGATGGGTTAGCAACACATTTATACTACTTTCATGTGTTCCTAATGCAATTCGAGAAATGAATCTAAGAAAAGTGCTGTTTTAGCAGCGAGAGTGTCTTCACTTAAATCCAGAAAACCATTTGGTTATCTCCAGATTTGTAAAGATCAAATTCCAGCTGAATTTCTGTGATATTCTATGTAAAGATCTTGGAAGTAAATAAATATAAATATATAAATACACACACACACACACACACACACACACACACACACACACACACATAGTAGTAACACCAATGGGTTATCACCGAATGTTGTAAAACATCTTGCAACATGATGGCACCTTAGAAAGGATATTTTAAATAATGTTTTTTATAATACATTATTTATAATACAAAAAAAACCTGTTTTTTCTTTTATTTATTGAGTTAAAATCCAAACTATGTTGGAGCCATGAATGCTGCAATCCATATGCCAGTTAGACCCATCAGAGAAGAAACTTCCAATGCTTCATTTTAGGTTGTGCCTATATGTGAAACTAATTTGATTAAGTTCAACTCATAATTTGATCAAATCTTTTGCTTAAGTAAACCTTAATTTTGTTTAAACTCTATGCCAGGGGCTAGGAGGCATAGGAGGGCTATGGAGGATAAATCATCAGAACCAAAACACCATCTTTAAAAGGGAGACAATAGAATGAAGTATTTCAGAGCTCAGGCCTTAGATTTTGACTGCCCCAGGTTCTAATCTTGGTTCTGCCACTTCTTGGCTGACTCAATTTGAACAGTTTACTTAACTGCCCCAACATCATCATCTTAATCCAGCAACAATAAGAATACCAATGTCAGAGTGAGGTTGTGAGGATTAAAGGTGAAAATGCGAATCAATACTTATCATAGCTACTGGACATAAGAAGCATTCTATAAGTGTTAACTATTGTTATTATAGATTGCTTTCACAAAATGTTCTAACAATGAAATCTTTGAAAATTAGACTCTGCAACTGGCTATTGGAATCTGAAATTTGCCTTCTTGGATTGCCATTGCCATTGGCTTCCCACCAGTTCCCATGGATTTAAGTAATGAGCATATGACTGAGCCAGTTCTCAAGAGGGAGATAGCCAAGGAAAAGTAAGGATGGTATTACAGACAATAACTCACTGTGAATCAGGAAGGGACATTATCTTTCAAGTCATTCATAAATCAAAAACCCAGCCAAAGCTTCAAGCCTTCCAGGTAAAAGGATTATCAACACACAGAAGGCCGTTGACAGCAAATTTCCTCAGGCCTAGCAACATCAACCCCATCATATGCTGTTCCTTGGGACTTGTCATTCCATGACTGGGCTTGGCCATTTGGAGCCTAAGACACAAGAGACTATAATGATAGCGGATATCTGAAGTGGTTTTGGGGTTCAATAATTGGATTTTTCTCTCCATCAGACCTGATATGGAAAAGTGGGCCATAGCACTGGCATGTTTTGATGCCTCTTGTCAATGCCTATCCTCCTCTAGACCTGACTTTCTGAAGCACCAACACATACTACTTTGGGCACCGATTAAGCAGGATAGTGTATTATTAGTCTGGTCTCATGCTACTAATAAAGATATACCCGAGACTGGGTAATTTGTAAAGAAAAAGAGGTTTAATGGACTCACAGTTCCACATGGCTGGGGAAGCCTCACAGTCATGGCAGAAGATGAAGGAGGAGCAAAGGCACATCTTACATGGCAGCAGGCTTGAGAGCATGTGCAGAGGAACTGCCCTTTATAAAACAACCAGATCTCATGCGACTTATTCACTATCATAAGAAGAGCACAGGAAAACCTGCCCCCACAATTTGATTACCTCTCACAGGGTCCCTCCCATGACACGTGGGGATAATGGGAGCTACAATTCAAGATGAGATTTGGGTGGGGACACAGCCAAACTATATCAGATAGACAGGACTATTTATTCAGAAAAGCACAATCATTTTTACCTGGATATAACCAAATATTTCAGTAGTCTTAGGATTGTTTCACCCTTACTTACTTGTAGGAAGGCAGCCAAGAAAGTGTATTTCTTCACCTCTCAAAAGGCAGTTACTTCGGATGAACAGGGCTCTCCATATCTAAAGGGTTACAGGTTAGCATAATCTGCATGCACAATTTGGAAAAAATGTAAACATTCTGTGGGTAGGATTTATAATTGTCTTACTCACTGTTGTATGCCCAGAGTCTAGCACAGTACCTAGAACATAATATGTGCTGATGAGTATTGAATGCATAAATGAATGAATATGAGCTTTCTCACTGATGTACCATTGCCTGAAATCTCCTACATTTGCTCACTCAGTAAACTTCTACTTATCCAATAAGTCTCTGCTCGGTTGCCATTCATTCTGTGAAATACTTTCTTTTGTTCCAGGTAGGGGAAGGCCTCTTTGCCTCCATTCCCATATATCCAGTATGTGACTCCATGTCAAGGTTCTTATACACAAACAATCAAGTTACTCTGGCTAGTTCAAGCAGAAACAAATGTGTTAAAGGATATTGGGTGGCTCAAAGAGTGTTTGGGAGGGATAGGGAACCAGGTTTCAATGCTATCTAGCTAGGAAATAGCTCAACCACACTAGCTACTTGAGTGAGTCATGGCGGCTGCTGCTGTTGATCCTCATCATTAATTACCCATTGAAGGCCTGAGGATATAAGCATGGTGACAGCCACATCAGAACGTGACACTTCTACCACTCTTCTTATCAGAAAATTCATTCACCCTGTGTGTGGCTGCCACCTCATGTGGCACTTTTGTTTCCACTTATGCTAGTATATCTGATTAGAAGAACACAGGCCACATACCTGAACCCTATCTGCAAGAGGTTCCGGGAAATATATATTTTAGTTTGCCAGTGTCTATAGCAGAGGTTGGAAAGCCAAAAGGTGTGTTGAGTGAGCCAACCAATTCCATCTGCCACATGCCATAACATCACTATCTCCTTCACTTGTTGACTTCCTTAAAAGCAGGTATTTTGTGGTGTTCAGCTTGTATCCTCAGTAGCTAGAACAGGTCCTAGTATATAATAGGTTTTTTTTTTTTTTTGAGACAGAGTCTTGCTCTGTCACTCAGACTGGAGTGCAGTGGCACAATCTCAGCTCACTGCAACCTCTGCCTCTCGGGTTCAAGTAATTCTTATGCCTCAGCCTCCAGCGTAGCTGGGACTACAGCCATGCTCCACCATACCCAGCTAATTTTTTGTATTTTAGTAGAGATGGGATTTCACCATGTTGCCCAGGCTGGTCTTAAACTTCTGAGCTCAGGCAATCTGCCTGCCTCAACCTCCCAAAGTGCTGGGATTACAGGCGTGAACCACCATGCCTGGTCTATAATACGCTTTTAATAAAAAGTGGTGGAAGTAAAATGACCTAGACTTGAGGTTTGATATGGCAAACCAAGCATATACATTTCTGTCTTTTTCCTCCAGAGAGCACACTGATGCTGTAATAAAAGCTACAATTTCATAACAAAATAGAAACCAAGAGAAGAGCTATTAGCAGATTTGAAATTTAAACGAATTTCTGAAAATCAGATGAAATAATATTGACCAATCCACCAGCGTAGAGAACAGAAAACCTAGACTATGCTCAGTGGGGACACAGGGATGGAGTGAGAGCTGAGTCCTAAAACAGGACCAATCCCTTTACATCACATATCCAGTGTTTACCATCTATGCCTCCAAAAGAAGCATTATTATATTAGTTTGCTAGGGCTGCCATCATAAATTACCACAGTCTGTATGGCTTAAACAATAGACATTTGTTTTCTCACAATTCTGGAGATCTTAAGTCCAAGATCAAGATGTTGGCAGAGTCAGTTTCTTCCTTGGTTTTTAGATGACTGTCTTTTCCCTGTATCTTCACATGGTCTTCCTATGTGTGTCCCAATTTCCTCTTGTTATAAGGATGCCAGTCAAATGGCACTAGGGCTTACCCTAATGACCTTATTTTAACTTAACTACCTCTTGAAAGACTATCTCCAAAACAGTCACATTCTGAGATACTGGGGTTAGGACTCACTGCAAATTTTAGGGGGATACAATTCAGCCAGTAACATTTATTTATCTATTCTCTAAAGAAATTGATGAGTTGTCATGTAACAACTGAGTAACCAATATGGGTAATGGACACCAAACACCTCTATGTTTTGACACTGTGGGACCCCGATGCCATGGTCATCTTCCCACCACTCTCTGTAATGTAGAGCCAATTATTCGGCAAGCTCCAGCCACATTCTCAAGGCTCTTTTCAGCCTTACATTGCCTCTTTCTTTTTTAAAACATCAAGATCATCATACATTTCAGAAAAGCTTCCAACACTGATGAAAAAGAACAAAATAAACAAAAAATATGATCCAAGAGGAGACAGATATATTAAAAAACAAGGATATGTTAAAAATTGAGTTATGTCTTCAAAGCAATTTCAGGAACGATTGCATCCTTAAAATTAGAATGGTAAGCTGGGAAAAAATGAGCAACCATAGATCAAATAAGAGCTTTTAGGAATTAGAAATATGATTGCCAAACTAAAAGTTTCTGTAAGAATTAAAGAAAGAGGAAAGAAACATGAAGGGTGGATTTTCAGTCAGTAGGGACAGGTTTATTTTAAATAAACATGAGAGGGGCTTCCAGGAGTGTTAGGTCAGAGCCCACTCTCTTACAGACTAAGAGATTGTAAGGATACAGGGTGATAGAGTTTATCAGAGGCTTGGACTGCTTCTGTGTCTCTTTGTTGTGCTTATCTGGGAGAGAGAGTTGTGTATCAGTTCCCATATATCTTTCTGTAGCTGCAAGCAAATCCCTCCAGTCTGCTTTTAGCTTCCCTAACTTAGTACTCCTGAAAGGAAAGGAACATGCTTATTAAGGCCCACTGTTTTACTGCCTGAGGGTGAAGTTTGGCAGTTACCCGAGAGACTTTCCCCCCACCTTCCTCTGGGCCCAGGCTGTCTTATCTGTGTTTTATTGTCTGCTCTTTCTGGCTGCTTGTAATTACAACAGAAGTGATTTCCTTGAAATACATGAATCTAGGAAGGGAGCTGGCACTTAAAGTGGTGGTGTTTGTCCGAGATGACAGTGCTCCTGCTCTGTCAGTTTCAATGGAGGGGTAGACAGATAAAATTGAAGGAAACTTCCAAAATGTTGAGACAAGAGACAAAAATCTGAGAGAAAAAAATAAGTGTCATAAAGGATCGATGCAGAAGATCCAACATCTGACCAATAGGAGTTCCAAAAGGGAAAACAGACAAAAGGGAGAAAAGAAGTAATGCAAATAAATTTTCCAAGATGAAACAATACTAAAAAGCTTCAGAACGACAACAACAAAAAAAAAATCTTTTCTAGAAAGGAACAAGAAAGAAATAGACTGACATCTGAATTCTGAACAGCAACACTGAGTGTTTAAAGAAAATGGAACAAACCAATAAAACTGAAGAAAAATTATCTTTGCTTTGAAGTCTATTCCAGACAAAATATTATTAAATAATGCAGGCAGAATAGACATATTCAGACATGCAATACTTGAAAAGCTTACCTCTTATTCATTCTTCATTGGGGAGTTACTTGAGAAGACACATGAATCAAGAAAGATGAAATCATGAGATTTAGGGAATGATGTGCCCAACTTAGGGGAGAAAGGAAAGGAAGGAAAATGACAACTATGATCAGCCCCAGAAAGCAGTCAGTCTAAACGAGGGGGAAAATAAATGGAGAGTTCCAAGAGGAGGACTCTGGGGGAGAAAAGAGCTTCCTTAATAGACAGTGTACTTGAGACTTCTTAGGAGAATAAGCATAGGATAAAGGCAGAGAATACAAAATGAAGGCTATTAGAAATTCCAGGAAAAATAAAAAGCTATAAGAAAATGAATGTAATCATAGCACACTCTTCTCTCCAAAAGATAGTACTGCAAAACTGTGCAATAATTTTATTTTTTCTTCTTCTTTTTTTTCTTTTTCTTTCTTGATACAGAGTCTCACTCTGTTGCCCAGGCTGGAGTGCAATGACACAATCTCGGCTCACTGCAACATCCACCTCCCAGGTTCAAGCGATTCTCCTGCCTCAGCTTCCAGAGTAGCTGGGATTACAGGCACCTGCCACCATGCCTGGCTAATTTTCATATTTTTAGTAGAGACAGGGTTTAGCCATGTCGGCCAGGCTGGTCTCAAACTCCTCATCTCAAGTGATCCACCTGGCTCAGCTTCCCAAAGTGCTGGGATTACAGGCATGAGCTACCACACCCAGCCTTGTGTAATAATTTTTAATTTTTGAAATCAGCAAAAAAAACAAAGTATGCACAAAAAAAGATATAAATATAATGAATCTTCTTAGCATAAGACCACAGATTGAAGTGAGAGACATAGGAAAGGAGAAGTGAAAGGAAGGAAAGGGTGATCATATAATATATAATGTCTCACGAAGGGAGGAGCTGAGTACCCAGCATCCTTACTTTCATCTTTGAGTAATAGCACTCCAGTTTCTATTTGGGTCACTTTCCATCCCAACACATGAAGTCTTCATGAGACTGTCAACCTGCCCTACCTTCCTTAGTCGATGGGTGAGCATGTGGCCCAATGTAAGCCAATCAGACTCTCTCTTTCTCAGAAATAAAAAGTTAAATCCCTGTTACTTCACACTGTGCAGTGCCCTAAAGAGACAATGCATTAATTCTTGCTCCTGAAATTTTCAGGACAACTCTTACTGCTGGTTTTTCTGAAACCTGACTTCAAAGCCACCTTCTTTGATTTTTATGGATATCTGTCCTTCAAAAAAAAAAAAAAAAACCTCATTGTTTTGGACTAAATTAGCAAGAATTGGTTTTAGGTGATAAGATATAATAAGATAAATAATCCTTCAAATACAACGTTTTGAAGTACAAAAACTGTGAACTGAAAACAGTGATGCAACTTTGTGAAGGGTAAGGGGATTAGAGGAGGAATTAAGTGAGTGAAACAATAATTTACCCTCACAGGAAGTCAGTGTTTAAATTATAAAGTTGATAAATCATGAAAGGTCAGTATAGCAAATGTATTTATCAATACCAAGGCAACCACCAGACAAGGTAAAACTTAAAAAAAAAAAAAAGAAATGTATTTTTTAAAAAAAAGAGACTTGTTGGCAGGGCATGGTGGCTCACACTTGTAATTTCAGCACTTTGGGAGGCCGAGGCAGGCGGATCACCCGAGGTCGGGAGTTCGAGACCAGCCTGACCAGCATGGAGAAACCCCCGTCTCTACTAAAACTACAAAATTAGCCAGGCGTGGTGGTGCATGCCTATAATCCCAGCTTCTCGGGAAGCTGAGCAGGAGAATCGCTTGAACCTAGGAGGTGGAAGTTGCAGTGAGTCAAGATTGAGTCATTGCACTCCAGCCTGGGCAACAAGAGTGAAACTCTGTCTCAAAACAAACAAACAAACAAAAGCAAAAGCAAGGCAGGAAACGATTTCTTTTATTACAAGCTAATCTTAACTTTTAAATTTTCCCCGTGTGTATTAATTAATAAGTATTTAAATTTGTTGTTGTTGCTTGAGGATGGTGGTGGGGAGTTTTGTTTGTTTTGTTTTGCTTGTTTTCTTGACAGACATCATCTCACTGTGTCACCCAGGCTGGAGTGCAGTGGCAATCATAGCTCACCGCAGCCTCAAACTCCTGGGCTCAAGTGATCCTCCAGCCTCAGCCTACCAAGTAACTGGGACTACAGGCTCACCACCATGCCTGGCTAATTATTTTATATTTATTTTTTGTAGAGACGGGGGTCTCGCTATATTGCCCAAGTTGATCTCGAACTCCTGGCCTCAAGCAGTTCTCCTGCCTCAGCCTGTCAGAGCGCTGTTTATAGGCATGAGCCACAGTGCCCAGCCTTAATATTAAAGAAGAAAGGGCGGGGGTGGGGGGGAAAAGACAGCTGTTCTATCTATAATGGAGGTGGTTCAGGATTTCAAAGCTTTGTCAAATAGTTAGAAACATGCCCCCAGTAGCTGTTCTAGAAAGTGGCACATTACATAGCATCCCTCTCTGACTCCAAAGGAGGGTGCTGGATGAGGGGAATCATCACGTATTGCCATTGTCTCCACTGAGACCCCCGCAGAGACCTTGACCTGTGGAGTACTTCAAGCCTGTCTTTGTTTTCTTGGCATGCCTTTGCCAAGCTTGGAGCAGTTGGCACGGGACTCAGAGGTTCTGGCTTATCCTCCACCCATCTCTTTACCCAACTTTCACCCTGCTTTCCTGGAAAAATGAGAATTAGTTTTATCTCTCCTCTCAAGGGATAAAGAAATTGATGCCTCCCTATCTGTAATACCAGGAGATTTGTTTGAATGTGAGTCATAGTTTTTACTGTTGTTTGCTGACATTTTGCTGATGAGATAAGCAGAGACCTTGATATCAAAGATGTGCAGATAGCACTTTTCCTGGAGTTAAATGAGAAGAATTGGAAACTTTAGGTGAGTTTGTTTTCTCTACCAGGTGAAGCTCTGGGGCGATTTAAACCATACACAGAGATTGTTAGGCAGGGAAGACCCTGTGGCAGCAAAGGAGAGAGAAAGAGAATCTGAGAGTTCTCTCTGGCTAACCATCCTGAAGGATAGGATTGGTGTCACAACAGGAGCATTCAGCTCAACTGTCAACATAACCCAGGTTCATAATGGGAGGCAAAAGGTGGCCATATGCAGCCAGGCACAGTGGCTCATGCCTTTAATCTCAGCACTTTGGGAGGCCAAGGTGGGCGGATCACCTGAGGTCAGGAGTTTGAGACCAGCCTGGCCAACATGGTGAAACCCCATCTCTACTAAAAATGCAAAAAATAGCCAGGTGCGGTGGCACATGCCTGTATTCCCAGCTACTTGGGGGGCTGAGGCAGGAGAATCACTTAAACCCAGGAGGCAGAGGTTGCAGTGAGCTGAGATTGTGCCATTGCACTCTACAGCCTAGGTAACAGAGTGAGATTCCATCTCAAAAAACAACAACAACAACAAGAAAAAAACAACAACAAAAATGGTGACCACATGCATCCTTTTCCCATCTTCACATTCTTATACCGTTGGATGATGGTGACTGTCTTCTCTTTTCTATGCTCCCCTGCCATGTCCAATTCTAGGTCTGAAGGATGGGGGTTGAGGTGTGGTGTTCAGAGGAGATGAATACAGGAATCCAAGACTTGAAGCTGTGAAAGAGAAAATGAGATCAGTTAGAACTTTCAAGTCGGGGGACAGACTGGAGTCAGGTGTAATTCTTCACTTTTAAAGACAAGCTGCCCAATGCCCTCACTCGACAGGTCACTGAATCATATCTTGGAATTCCCAGAGGGTTTCTCCTATGTGCTCCTGATCAGTCCCTTCATCTTCTACTCTGGTTCTCCCATTAAGATGTTTGTTTTCTCAGCTTGATTAGCAATTAAAATGTGAAGGAGATAATTCTGCCTCATCAGAATAATGGATGCAATCTCTGAGCATGTTAGAGAATATATGTTCTGTAAAACCAAGGTATTATGGTCATTATCAAGTGTAGAACCTTGGACAACAGGAAGTGCTGATATCAATACATTGACTCCATACAATGTATGCAGCATATCATTTGGGCATATCACTGTGAGATTTCAGTCCCAAACTCATAGATCAGCATTGGTTCATTGGCACCACTTGGTATGCCCATACCACTATTTTAATAAATTACAATGAATTCGAGTTAAACTGAATTAAAATACTAAATAATTGCTGTTCAAATTCTGGCTCCAATATTTAGCATCTATATGACTTATACGGACAGATCCAGATTTGGTAGGGCTTGTAGCTGATAAAATTCACGGGGCTATTTAAAAAAAAGAGCACAAACATGGATTCAAAATCAGTACAGGGCCTTGGAAGAGGATTGTGTAAATAAGGGGGCTGAGCTTAAACTTTATTAGTTTCTTGATTTTCCTCTATGTACCTAGGAAGTTACATGACTGTCCTGAATCAGTTTCCTTACCTGCAGTCAGGATAATAACCGTTAGTCTGTGGAAATAAGGAATATATAATATAATATATATGAAATTATATGTATAGCACCTTGTATTGAGAGTCAGCATTCCAGAATTCAAAAAAGGTAACTCATTATGAATATTCAAAGGTAGAGAGGTCATTTAATATAATCATTAGACTAAAACTTTTTTCTTTTCCTGACTTTTAACTGCTTAATTATGCAAGTATGTGGACAGATCCCAAAGGACATGCAGACTTGATGGTGATCACTAGTCAATATAATAACCCCTCAGAATGAACAGTAAATCATTGCAATGCAGCAGCAGTCACCAGATGAGAGCTTGGCAAAGACAAGAAAAGTAACTGGAGGGACCAAGGTAGGTAGGGTGGAATGCTGCAGGTTTGGATGTTGTCAAAGATGTTACCCCACTATCGCATCTCCCTTCTTAAAAAGTGTTTTAACAAAGACAGCCTCGTTTGGCCCTCAGAGTACACATGGGTGGCAGAGTATTGCTGATGACCACTCTTCTGAGGGCCTTGGTTGGCCGACTTTCCAGGGCAGTGGAAAATCAAGCCTATGACTTCATCATCATCATCATTGTCATTGTTTGCATTGTTGTCATTGTCAATAGCACTTATTGACTGCTTCCTAAATGTCAGACACAGTGTTAAGTACTTTACATGTGTTCTCTAATTTAATTCTCTCCACACCATTATTTCCATATGACAACTGGAACTGAGGTTCAATATCTTGCAAAAGATTTGCAACTAGTAAGTCTCTCAACATCTATGATTGTTGTGAGCATTTTGCTCAATATATTAACAGACTTGTAACTCATTCTGAACCCATAAAATGTTTGGAAATTGCAGAGCAATTATTTAAGAGCCCTGGCCTGCATCTGCAACTGAACTCCATATTCTCTATAAGGGAGCATATCGTCCTCAAAGATGAACATGGATAACATTACCAAGACTGCAGGTGGATTAGATAATTTCTGGAGCTATGTTTTATTTATCTCTGTATTGCTAATGTCTTGTACAGGTGCTGGCAAAATGTTGTCAGATAAGGGAGCAAATGAATGTTTTAGCCATGAAGCAAATGAGGGATAGAGCCAGGTCTTCTGACTCCTAGCCTGAGTCCTGTTACTACCAACACTGCTACTCCCTCTCTTTGAGGGTTTGACTGCTGTAACAAAGAGACTCAAAACACGATGGCTTAAACAAGATAGAAGTTTATATCCTTCTATGTCGAAGTCCACACAGTCAACCCAACAGGGAAAGGGACAAGGGAAAGCAGGCCCTTTCCTTGTAAATACCTAACCAGGAAGCTTCCAATATCACTTCCATGCACATTTGACCCACCAAACTAGTCACATGGCCACATCTTGCCTCAAGGAAGCCTGGGAAATGTAATCTTAGCTGGTGGTCATACACTCATCTAGAATTTCTATTACTATAGAAGACAGGGAATGGTAGTTTTTGCCACAGTGGGACAAGCCACTGTGTACAGCAGGAAAAGGACTAAACTTAGAGATAGGTATACCAGGGTTTCTGCACCTGCAAAATGTAATGAGAATATTATAATTATAGTTATAATAATTATATTACCCCAAGGCTCATTTTTTTCAACTCCAAATAATGATAATTATGGTAATTAGCATCTATTGAGCATCCATTGTGCTCTAGGGGCTGTACCATTGAAGCAAATAGGTTTAATTAACCATTGATATGGTTAGGCTTTGTGTCCCCACCTAAATCTCATTTTGAATTGTAATCCCTGTAATACCCATAATCCCAACGTGTTAAAGGAGAGACCAGGTGGAGGTAATTGAATCATAAGGGCAATTCTCCCCATGCTGTTCTTGTGATAATGAGTGAGTTCTCACGAGATCTGATGCTTTTATAAGGGACTCTTCCCCTTTCACTTGGCACTTCTTCTTGCCGCCTGTGCAAAAGGCGCCTTGGTTCCACTTCACCTTCTGCCACGATTGTAAGTTTCCTGAGGCCTCCCCAGCCATGCTGACCTGTGAGTTGATTAAACCCCTTTCCTTCATAAATTACCCAGTCTAAGGCAGTTCTTTATAGCAGAGTGAAAACAGACTAATACAAGCATACACTTTACATGTGTGATTTAACTCAATCTTCCTAATAGTCCTGTAAGGTCATTATTATTATCCTGCTCATTTTAGAGATAAGAAAACTGAGCCTCAGATGTTCAGGTTTCACAGTGAGTATATGAGAGGTAAAGCCAGTCCTGCACTCGCAGATTCCAAAGCCCATTCATGGAACCCCTCTGCTGCACCCTGGGTCATTGCAGTGTCTGCATTAGAGAGTTGTCATGAGCATGGAAAGCAATGTAACTAATGGAGCAAATGGTAGGTCCTCTCCACTTTCCCCAAGGAATGCAGTGTGGCTCTGGGGCTTTAGGCTTCCTTGCCTGAGTAGAGAAGCTGGTGTGGGGAGGGGATTATCCAGAAACAGTTCATGGTTGCTAGAGGCAGGCTGGAGCTGAGAAAAGTCAGAATCCAGGTTTGGGAGAGAAGAGGAAAAAGCAATAAATGGAAAAATTGCAGCCCTGTAGGCAATGGAATCTATTACTCAGAGATTAAAATGTCACAAGGAGTACACGTCAGTTCCAGACCTTGGAAAATGTTTTCTCCATCATAATTATGCCTCACCACCAACACAGAGGACTATTTCCCCTTCAGCAGAGGAGGTTGCCCCACTTGGTGTCTTTTTAACCTCCTGCAGACGTAAAAAGTTGCCTCTTACATTTATTCATAGTATTAACAATGGCCAACACCAGTGAGCGCTTACCATGTGCCAGCTACTTACAGTTTGTTAATCTTTCAATAGCCCTGTGAGATGGGTACTTTTCATTTCACCCCCTCTTACAGATGAGGAAACTGAGGCACACAGATGTCAGGTAACATGTCCAACCTCACATGGCTGGTAAGAGGAGAATTGGTCATTAAACCTAGCTCATCTGCGCATGATCTTAATCTTTCCTCAAAACTTCCTCCCATAGCCCAATTCTGTTCATGGGAAAGTGGGAAACTACACAAGGTCTTCCAGAAAGAACCTGGCAGCTCCTCCCTCTTTTATTTCTCATTGAGGCACAGCATGAACTGAAAATATGAGGTATGGAGGGTGGACCAAGGAATGTCAAATCCAACTCCAGCTGGGGTTCGTAAGCTAAATGATGATTCACATCCAATGGGATACTCATTAGTTAACCTTTAAAAATGATGTTGAAGAATACCGTTAAGTAGACAGATTCATAAACGGTATGCATAGTATGTTGTCCAGTTTTAAAAAATAGGTTTCTACACACACACACACACACACATTCCTAAAAGGCTACACATCAAATCATCATGAATCCTTCTGAGTAGCAAGATTATGAGCAAACTTACTCATCTGATATCTTAGGCCTCTCCCCTCCATTTCCACCCAGGTCCCTACGGCAGTCAGCAAAGAGGCAATTCAATTTCAAGAAACATCTCAGGCTTGTGCCCAAGACCATGACCTTCCTCCCAATCAAACAAGGCACTGACTTCTTTCTTTTTTTCCTTACTTTTCTTTTTTCTTTTTTTTTTTATTTTGAAAAACAAAATTACATTTATGGAAAAGTTGAAGGACAGTACAAAGAATTATTTTTTCCTAAACCATTTGATGGTAAGTTGCAATTTGATGTCCCATTGCCCCTAACTACTTTAGTGTGGAATTCCTCCAAACAAGGATGTGGCCCTGCATGACCCCACATTAACCAGCAAAATCAGGAAATCAACATTGACATAGCCCCTGCTGTCTATTCCTCAGATCCCATTTGAGTTATGCCAATTGTCCCAGTAATGTTCTTTACAGCAAAATAATCCAGTCCGGAACCAAGTTACAGTTGGTTCTTTTTTTTTTTTTTTTGGAGACAGGGTCTCACTATGTTGCCCAAGCTGGTCTCAAACTCCTAGGCTGAAGTGATTCTCCTGCCTTGGTCTCCCAAAGTGCTGAGACTACAGGCTGGTTGTGTTTTTTATGTCCTTTGTCTGGAATATCTTCTCAGTCTTTCTTTTTTTTTTTTTCTTTTTTGAGACAGGGTCTCACTCTGTCTCCCAGGCGGGAGTGCAGTGGCATGATCTTGGCTCTCTGCAATCTCTGCCTCCCAGGCTCAAGCGATTCTCCCGCCACAGCCTCTCGATAGCTGGGACCACAGGTGCACATTACTATGCCTGGCTAATTTTTTGTATTGTTTTGGTAGAGATGGGGTTTCACCATGTTGCCCAGGCTTGTCTTGAACTCCTGAGTTCAGGCAATCCACCAGCCTCAGCCTCACAAAGTGCTGGGATTATAGGCATGAGCCACCGCGCCTGGCCTGATCCTGACACTTTTGAATATTTCAAGGTCAGCCGTGTTGTAGAATGCCTCTCAGTTTTGGTATGTCTGTGTTTCCCCATGAGTCGATTCAGGCTATGTGTCTTTGGCAGGAATGTCACCAATGGGGTGTCGGGGTCCTCTCGCTGCATCCTGTCAGGTGACACATGAGCTCAGCTTGTCCCATCATGACAGTGTTCACTTTGATCTCTTGCTTAAAGAAGCATCTGTCAGGCCTTCCACTGGTTTTGTACTCTTTGTAATGAATAAGTATTTTGTTTAGTCTTTACAATTAATAAGTTATTCTGAGTAATTAATAAGTATTTTGTGGTGAGGTAGTTTAAAAACATACGTATATCCTATTCTTCATTGAACTTTCCATTTATGTATTCAGTTAGGTGGAGTCTTGGCCACCTATTGTATTTAATAGGTTCAACGTGCTGCCATTTTTCTAATAATAATTATTATTAATTTTTCATTTTTTTTGAGACAGAGTCTTGCTCTGTTGCCCAGGTTGGAGTACAGTGATGTGATCTCTTGGCTCACTGCAACCTCCACCTCCTGGGTTCAAGCAATTCTCCTGCCACGGTCTCTTGAGTAATTGGGATTGCAGGTGCCCACCACCATGCTTGGCTAATTTTTGTATTTTTAGTAGAGATGGGGTTTCACCATGTTGGCCAGGCTGGTCTCAAACTCTCGACTTCAAATGATCTGCCCCACTCCGCCTCTCAAAGTGCTGGGATTATAGGCATAGGCCACCGCGCCTGACCCATCGTTATTTATCCTGATGCCCACGTTTTCCTGATTTGGCCCCTGGGAGACCCTTCGGTGGCTTTCTGCCCAGACACCATACCAGCAGCCCATTTTTGACGGGATCCTCTCCCACCAAATAGAAATGTTTATTTCTCTGAGAACACATCTAAGAAGGGGGACTGGAGTCTCTCTCTGTCCCACTCAGTCCCTGCCCAGCCCTGAGGAATTCTACAGCAGGGTCCTGTGGGCATGACTTGTCGTTTCAGAAACGCTTTGCATAAATGGGCAGATGCTCACAGCCCAACCCTCAGGTCTTGGGTTTGGCAGGGAGCAGATGCAGAGGGTCAGCAAATCTACGGTGGCCACAAGGAGAGGCTGTGCTGATTTATTGTTGCTGTGGAAGAATCTGAAAAGAGCTTCGGCCACCACTGAGGAAATGTTTTCATTTTGTGTGTGATAAAGAGCAGGCCCAAAAGTTGGAAAAGAAGAAGAGAAAGACTCTTTAAAAATAAAAAAACGCTCAGGGAATTTGGACTCACTTGGAAATCCTGTTCTCCTCTATCATCATTGTTGACAGAGGCAGCAATCACTGCACAGCTGTTGTGATGCCAGCATTCACTTAAAGATGTTCCCACAGAACAGGAAAAGCAAATAGGCCTTCTTCATCTTGAGCCCTCTCTTGCCTTCCCCAAGTCCCTCCTCCTCCTCCAACTCCCTGCCTTCATCCTCCCCAAAGGCAATTAGTCAAGATTCAATGAGGTTGAACTTTACAGAGAGTGGGAGCCCCTACACTTGTTAAAAAGTTAATTTTTTAATTGCGTAAAATACACGCAACATACAACTTACCATTTTAACCATTTTTAAGGGTACAGTTCAGAGGTGTTCACATTGTTGGGCAATCGTCCTCACCATCTACCTCCAGAACACTTTCCGTCTTGCAAAACTGAAACACTGTATCCCTTCAATAATAATTTCCCATTCCTCCCTCCCCTCCAGACCCTGGCAACCACCATTCGACTTTCTGTCTCTAAGAATTTGACAACTCTAGGTACCGCATATGATGGACTAGAGTATTTGTCCTTTTGTGAGTGGCTTATTTTACTAGCATGTCTTCTTTTTCTAATTTCAGCTTTCATTTTAGATTCAGGGGGTACATGTGCAGGTTTGCTACATGGGTATGTCTATGTTGCATGATTCTGAGACTTGGGGTATGAATGATCCTATTACCCAGGTAGTGAGCATAGTACTCAAAAGGTGGTTTTTTAACCCCTCGCCCCTCCTTGCCCTCCCCTTCTGGCAGTCCGCAGTGTCTCTTGTTTCCATCTTTATGACTATGTGTACCCAATGTCTAGTTCCCGCTTATACATGAGAATACGCAGTATTTGGTTTCCTGTTTCTGTATTACTTCGCTTAGGATAATGGCTTCTAGCTACATCCATGTTGCTGCAAAGGACATGATTTCGTTCTTTTTATGACTATGTCATATTCCATGGTGTGTATGTACGACATTTTCATTATCCAATCCACCATTCATGGGCATCTAGGTTGATTCCATGTCTTTGCTATTGTAAATAGTGCTGTGATGAACATATAAGTTCATGTGTCTTTTTGGTAGAACCATTTACTGTCCCTTGCTCATATGCCCAGTAATGGGATTGCTGGGTTGAATGGTAGCTCTATTTTTAGCCCTTGGAGAAATCTCCAAACTGCTTTCCACAGTGGTTGAACTACTTTACATTCCCACCAACAGTGTATAATTATTCCCTTTTCTCCACAGCCTCAGCAACATCTGTTATCTTTTCGACTTTTTAGAAATAGCCATTCTGACTGGTATGAGATGGTATTTCCTTTGGCTTGGATTTGCATTTCTCTGATGATTAGTGGTGTTGAGTATTTTTTCATATGTTTATTGGCCACTTGTATGTCTGCTTTTGAGAAGTGCCTGTTCGTGTCATTTATCTACTTTTTAGTGGGGTTATTTGCTTTTGCTTATTGATTTAAGTTCCTTACAGACTCTGGATATTAGATTTTTGTCAGATGCCTAGTTTGTGAACATTTTCTCGCATTCTGTAGGTTGTCTGGTTACTCTGTTGATAGTTTCTTTTGCTGTGCAGAAGCTCTTTAGTTTAATTAGCTCCCACTTGTCAAGTTGTTTTTGTCACAATTGCTTTTGAGTGCTTAGCCAAAAATTATTTTCTAAGGCCAGTGTTTAGAATGATATTTCCTAGGTTTTCTTCTAGGATTTTTATCATTTTAGGTCTTACATTTAAGTCTTTAATCCATCTTGAGTTAATTTTTGTATGTGGTGAAAGGTAGGGGTCCAGATTCAATCTTCTGCGTATGGTTAGCCTGTTAGCCCAGCACCATTTATTGAATAGGGATCCATTCCCCATTGCTTGTTTTTGTTGACTTTGTCAAAGACCAGATGGCTGTAGGTGTGTAGCTTTATTTCTGGGCTCTCTATTCGGTTCCATTGCTCTATGTGTTTCTTTTTGGACCAGTGCCATGCTGTTTTGGTTCCAGTAGCCTTATAGTATACTTTGAAATTGGGTTTGAAGTATAGTTTCAAGTATAGCTTTGTTCTTTTGCTTAGAATTTCACTTAGCATAATGTCTCCAAGATTCATCCATGTTGTAGCATGTGTCAGAATTTCCTTCCTCTTTAAGGCTGAATACCTTCTAAGCTTTTAAACATTATATAACTCATGGTTTTCTGGGGCTGCCATAAAAAAATATCACAGACTGGGTGGCTTAAACAGCAGTTCTAGAGGCTAAAGTCCAAGAGCAAGGTGTTGGCAGGTTTGGTTTCTTCTGAGTCTCTCTTCTTGACTTGTGGATGGCTACCTTTTTGCTGTGTCCTCACATGGTCTTTTCTCCATGTGTGTACATCCCTGGTGTCCACATTTCCTCTTCTTATAAGGACATCATTAAGGACACCATAAGGAGATTGAATGAGGGCCAACCCTAATGATCTCATTTTAACTTAAGCATCTCTTCAAAGGCCCTATCTCTGAATACAGTCACATTCTGAGGTACTGGGAGTTAGGGCTTCAGCGTATGAATTTGGGGGGAACACACTTCAGCCCATAACTGTAACCTTCCTGAGAAATGGATTCCTCAACTGCATGAGAGTCACTATGGCCACATTTATGGGTGCCAGTTTAGATTACGCATATGAAGTGCTCAACATGGCGATGGGGCATGGCAGTGTGTTTACAGCAGCAGCTAGCGGCAGGATTTTATTCCCCCAAGTCCTCATAGGCCATTCCAGCATGTATCAGGTGCTCATGTGATGTTTGTTGTGTGTGTTACGTCTTTCATCTTGGTTTGGGTGGGGCTCGGCAGCCAGAGGAAAGAGATACTGGATTGCATCATTGTGGGGAGGGAAAAAATAGGGAGCAAACACAGACTTTAACTGCTAAGCTCTCCTGTCCAACCAGTCTGGCTTACAAAGCTCCCTGATTTTAATGATGGACAATCAGTGATTACCATTGACTGAGCATGTGCCAGGCATTGAACGAGGCACTGTATAGATGTTGTCTCATTTAACCCTCAAGTAGGTATTATTGTTATACCTACTTCTCAGATGAGAAAACTGAGGCCCAGAGAGTTTAAGTAACTGGCCAAATCACATAGATGCCAACTGCTGAGACAGCATTCAGACTCAAGGTCTGCGTAGTGAGCCCAAGGGCTTCTGATGACAATTACATAAAAATTGCATATGCATGTGAATTAGAATTATAAATGTGTTTACAAAATAAGGGGGCAGAATTAGAGGATAATAAGATACTGAGTATTTTCTTGTATTTAAAATTTCTACTTCTTCAGTGATATTTGTGAAATTCATTATTTTCAGTTCAAGTTATTCTCAAAGAGGATTTTGAGTGCTGGGGTGTTTCTCTGTTAAGAGTTAGAGGAAAAGTGCACACACCACCTCTCAGGCACAGCTACATAAACAATTGTTCTGTTTTTTCCTCACCTGGGATTTTATGAATAAGGATTCATCTGCCCCTTAGAGCTCCATCAATAATAGATTTTCCAAATATTAGCTGGTTTTTTTCTTTTATTTTTTTTGTCTTCTCTCTCTCCACTTTTTTCTCTCTCTTCATTTTTAAAGACATTTGCATAAGTGAGCTTGTGTCAACTTATCTTTGGAATATGTGTGTTGCAAGCTCTGGGTTTCTTCAGCATCAAGAGGGATGATGGATGAGAAGAGTTCGGGGAAGAGTCACAGAGGGCCAGGCTGTTCTGTTTGCTTTCCTGAGCTGTAGAATATTTTACTCTCAATGCAGTAAAGAAATCCTAACCTCACCACATTCCCGCTTCCAAACCAATTTCAAAGTTGTTCTTCTAAGAAATTAGTTAAATCCTTATAAGGGACAGTAATAAAATTCCTCCCTCTGCAAATCACCTAACTTTTTGGGTCCCATTGAAATAATCATCTTTACCAGAAATAACTTCTGCCTGCTCTGCCCTAAACCTTGGACAGATATTGATCTTATATGAGCAAATCCATATGAAATGTAGAATATCAAAAGTAATTAGGTATCCTCAATATTCCCTCAATCACAATCCAGTCTAACCTTTTCAGCTCCTTGGAGCTCCCACTGACGTCTCTAATTCACCCTGTCTTCACCAGTCTGGCCATAAAACCTACTGGTTACACAGCTCCTGCTGAGAAAGGTGGGTCTTTGCGTTGCTTCAGGTGAATCTGCTGTGCAGACCACAACTGCCATGCTGGGCCCAGATCATCTAACATGGGCCAGACCCAACCTGAGGATGCAGCGCAGTTGGGAAGCTTCATATTGGATGGTAAATATCCCGCCTAATCATCTTGAATTCAAGACAGATAATACAGCCACAGAAACAGAGGCAAGAAAGGGAAAACCAGAAAGAGGGAGATTGGAAACAGAGGAACCTTGAGCAGGGTAGAACTGCTTAGTAAAAAACAATGGTTTCTCCTCTTCAGAGGAGGCCAGACTCTAGGAACTGCAGTTGCTGTGGTTTCCTGGATAGTTTTCCAGTTCTCCATGAGGCCAGAATGTGCAGCTGCTGAAATGTTTTGTGTTTGCTTTTGTTTTGCTAACTCACTGCATATATTTTGTATCTCTAACAAAAATCCCTACCTGTTAAAGTGTCTTGAATGTATTACTGTAGGTTTTTTTTGGTTTTTTTTTTTTTTTTTTTTTTTTTTTTTTTTTTTTTTTTTTTTTTTTTTTTTGCAACTGGAAAGGTTTGCACACCATTGTCTAAAAGTAAATTCATAATCTGTTATCCTGAGCCTACTGGTTGTTGTGTGTTGACTGTGTGTGCTTTGGTATCACCATCCCAGGTCTTTGGTTTTTCCTAATCCCTTTCTAGAGTCTGCCAGTCCATTTGCCAGGTCCCTTCAATTCTATCTCTATGATACAGTTTTAATATGTTAATATCAGTTAACAGTTTATATCAATACAGTTTTAATATACATTACTAAATATTCCTCACACATATCTCTACTCTCTCACCTTTCACCTTTAGCAGACATCACTGATCACTGCACTCCTTCCCACTTCCCTGAACAAGCCCAAAAGCAAGAATAGCTCTATTCTGTATTTTATTTATTTATTTATTTAAGATGGGGTCTTACTCTGTCACCCAGGCTGGAGTGCATGGCGTGATCTTGGCTCACTCTAACCTCTGCCTCCTGGGTTCTAGCAATCCTCCCACCTCAGCCTCCCAAGTAGCTGGATCTGCAAGCATGTACCACTGTGCTGGGCTAATTTTTGTATTTTGGTAGATGGGGTTTCGTCACATTGCCCAGGCTGGTCTGGAACTCCTTGACTCAAGTGATCCACTTGCCTTGGCCTCCCAAAGTGCTGGGGTTGCAGGCATGAGCCACTGCACCCAGCCTCTATTCTTTAAATGCTTATTACTTATCAGTTATTGTGCTAAGCATTTTGCATGCCTTATCTCATTTCATTCTCATAAAAAAAAAAAAACAACAAAAAAACATGAAATAGACACAATTGCTTTTTCCATTGGAAAAGTGAGAAAACTGAGGTTCAAAGAGAGAGGAGAAATATCATGGCTCCTCTCTCTGGAGCAGGAGAAAGGAAGAGCTGTGGCACTTCTCCTCTCTTTGTCCAGTCCTCCGATCTCTTTCTGTGGCCTCCCACTGACAGAGCCTAGATAGAGCCAGTTGGCAGGGCAGCCACGGAAATGTAGTTTGCAGGGGCCAGCATCTTGTGGTGCAAAGCAATGCAGAAGAGCAGGGATCGGATCTGAGACCAAATAGAGAATGACTGGCACAAAGCCTTTCCGGATTCTGCAGCCAAAAGGAATCTGTCCTGGCTCTGAAAATTCAAAGCACTTCATCCAGACATTTTCCATTTTACTTAACACGTTTTATGGTATAGTTATATATGTGTATTCGTATATATCTGTAAGTCTTTTTTCTTTGGTCTACAGGCTCTACAGGTCTATTGAGTAAGACAATGACATAGAATCATTGTCATTTCTGTTATCATGCCTAGCCCCATGCTTTGCTCAATAAATAGTTGTTGAAAGATGAATGCTATTCTATTAAATGCCTGTGCCTCTCCAGACTGGAGTGTGTGCCAGAGGGTGTGGCAAGCCCTCTGACAATCACCTTAGATTTCCCTGGAGAGTCAATTTCACCATAACGTGAGTAATTCTAAACATCATTTTTACGTGAAAACAAAACAGAAAAGTAATCAAAATTTACAGGATTTTCTTTTACTTTTTTTTCTATTCTGTGACTCTAGCCAAAGATGATTTTCTTTTAGATAAAATGAGTTACTTCAAAAAAGGCTAGGCTCTTCATATATTCATTTTTTTCTCTCATTCTTTTTTTTTTTTCCCCCAGCAAGGGTTGATTGAGCATTTGCTATATGCCAGGCCCTGCTCTAGGCATTAGGAACACAGAAGTGAACTGGAGAGATATAATTTCTGCCTTTGGGGATCCTATAGTCCAGTGCAGGCATCAACAAACTAGTTCTATAAATGACCAGGCAGCAAATGTTTTAGGCTTTGTAGGCCAAACATTCCTTGTCACATTACTCAAACCTGCTGTTGAAAGCAGCCATAGACAATGTGTAAACAAATGAGTGTCCATGTGTTTCAATAAAACTTTATTACAAAACAGGCAGAAACAAAAAGTTGAATACATAAAAGCAAAGAGTAACTTACGGTGACCACGGGAGCGGGTGAGTGAGGGAAATGGAAAGATGTAGTCAAAGAGTACAAAGTTGTGGTTCCTATAGGATGAATAAATCTAGAAATCTCATGTGGAACATGAGGACTATAGTTAATATTGTATTTTATATTGGAAATTTGCTAAGAGAGTAAATTTTGGGGACTCTTATCATGCAAAAAGAAAGGTAACTATATGAGATGATGGATATGTTAATTTGCCTGACTGTAATAATGTATGTGTATATCATGTATTGTTCCCAATGTATATGTTTACCAAAATATCATGTTGGCAGGGCCCAGTGACTCATACCTGTAATCACAACACTTTGGGAGGCCAAGGTGGGTGGATCACACAAGGCCTGAAGCTCAAGACCAGCCTGGCCAACATAGTGATTACCCCCTCTCTACTAAAAATACAAAAATTAGCCAGGTGTGATGGTGATCCCAGCTACTCAGGTGACTAAGGCATGGGAATCACTTGACCCCAGGAAGCAGAGGTTGCAGTGAGCAGAGATAGCACCACTGCACTCCAGTCTGGGCAACAGCGTGAGACCCTGTCTCAAAAACAAACAAACAAACAAACAAATAACAACAACAAAAATCCATTATGTTGCACACCTTAAATATAAACAATTTTAAAAATAACAAATGACTGGATTTAGCCAATGGGCCATAGTTTGCTGACCTCTGATTTAGTGGAGAAAATAGACCTTAAACAATTCAGTATGATACATTGTTAGAAAATAATATAAGAGGTACATGGGCAGAAGTTATGGTAACTCACTTAATCCAAAGCAGGACCAGCTTCATGGGTGTGCAACCTGTGCCCACAGGGCCTACTCTCAGAAGGAATCCCATGCTTGGTTTAACATTCTGCTGTTACTGTCTTGAAATTCTTGACAATTTTATTTTGGATCTTGTGTTGTGAAGTCAGATCAGACAATGGAGCATGCGTGGGAGCAGAGGAGATTCCAGGTGTTAGTGTGCATGTGCAGGCTCATGCCTACAGGCACAGCAAAGGGTAGCACCAGGAGTTGGCCTGGCCATCTGGTATGCACGGGCACATCTGGGGCTGTCCTGGGCACCAGGGGTATCTGAAGGGCAGCTGGGCTGGGACACAGGCCCAGGTTGGTCGTGATAGCAGTAGTAGCGGAGGCGGCAGATGCACGGCAGTAGCAGAAGTAGTGGCTGTGGCAGAGAGGAGCAGCACTGGGGTTCCAATGCGGGGCAAACCCTGGAGAGTCTGTTCCCAGAGCCTGTTCCTGCAGCATCTGCATAAATATCATCTGTCTAGTCTGAGAACTGCAACAGGCACTGCTGGTACTCAGGCAGCAAAGTTTGTTGGTAAGTTATTATAAAACAAGGATGTACACACGGACATTGCAAAAAAGCATATCAGGGAGTTATTAAAATTCTTCAAAGAGTTGTGAAAACCATTGCGACATTGCAAACAAATATCCACAGGCTTGGAAATAGAAATTAAATTTAGAGAGTATCCTATTCAACAGAAAAGAACATTATTATTTGCAGATAAAACTCAGATAAACCAAAAATTAGCAAGACAATTTAAAAATTAAATTTCCTGGCCAGGCGCGGTGGCTCACGCCTGTAATCCCAGCACTTTGGGAGGCCGAGGCCGGCGGATTACCTGAGGTCAGGAGTTCAAGACCTACCTGGCCAACATGGTGAAACCCCGCCTCTACTAAAAACACAAAAATTAGCTGGGCGTGGTGGCACACACCTGTAATCCCAGCTACTGCTGGGAGACAAGAGAATTGCTTGAGCCCTGGAGGCGGAGGTTGCAGTGAGCCGAGATTATGCCACTGCACTCCAGCCTGGCCAATGAAGCAAGACTTTTTCTCAAAAAAAAAAAAATTAATTAATTAAATTTCCTTATACTTGAAGATGCAGTGATAGAATACATAAACAGGTGCCTTGAACTATATAAAAATTATGAAGACTTTTTTTGTTTCTTATGTAACTGTTACAACTTACAGGAACTGCTGGAGGAAATATTAATTAATATTAAAATTTACATGGACAATTAAATTCAGATTTATAAGAAACTGATTTGTATGAAGAGTTAAATCTTTTTAGAAAATATTTCTATAGGAATCGTCACCTCTAGATGTACTAATATTCATATTTCAAGATAATTTATCAGAAATGTATCCCAATGTCATTATAGCCTAAAAAAAATCTTATTCCCGTAAGAGTTGCAGCAGTATATTTTAATTGTCAAAATTAAATTTATCAAAAAGTATTCGTGATCTTGCATTTGCCAATAGCAACTGACATTACTTTGAATTAGATTAGTTGAAAATCAAGTTGTCAAAAGTACAAATTTTTATGATCTAATAAATAAATAAGCAAGAAAACACATCAGAAAATAAGGAATATGCAGGAAAGCAAGCCAGATTAATTATAATGTCACATTAATATAAGATACTATTATGTATTGTGTTATACAAACTTAAAACACCAAAATATTTTTTGGCTATTTAAAACTTGTGTTGCTATTCATGTGCCATTATTACTCTCATTATACTTTCTAAGCGATGTAGTGTATTAAATATACCTTATCTGAAATGCTTGGAACCAGAAGTGTTTTGGATTTCAGATTTTTTTTCAGATTTTGGAATATTTGCATTACACTTACTGGTTGAGCATCCCAAATCTGAATACCTAAAATTTAAAATGCTCTTTAGGGCATTTTGAGTGTCATATCAGTGCTCAAAACAAGTTTTGGATTTTAAAACATTTCATATTTTGGATTTTTAGATTAAGGATGCTCTACCTATAAAATATTTTAGAAGGATAATTTTGATATTTTAGTACCTTTTACTGCCCCTTTTCCCCTGCCTTTTGAACAGGGGCCTTATATTTTCATTTTCCGGAGCCTCAAAAATTATGTAGCTGGCCTTGTCCAAAAATCAGGGCAGGTTTTCATGGGGAAGTAGGAAAGCAAGAGGGAGCTTGTCTCATTAGAGCAGCGGTTCTCAGAGTGTGGTCCCTGTAGCATCAGCATCACCTGGTGTCTTAGTCCACTCAGGTGCTATAAGAAAATATTGTAAGCTGGGTGGCTGAAATAACAATACCTAGTTCTCATAGTTCTGAAGACTAGAAAGTCCAAGATAAGAAACTGGCAGATTTGTTTTTTTTGGTTTTGGTTTTGTTTTGTTTTGTTTTGTTTTGTTTTGTTTTTGAGACAACATCTCACTCTATTGCCAAGGCTGGAATGCAGTGGCATGATCTCAGCTCACTGCCACCTCTGCCTCCTGGGTTCAAACGATTCTCCTGCCTCAGCCTCCCAAGTAGTTGGGATTACAGGTGCCCACCACCACGCCCAGCTTATTTTTGTATTTTTAGTAGAGACAAGGTTTCACCATGTTGGCCAGGCTGGTCTCAAACTTCTGACCTCAAATGATCTGCCCGCCTCCACCTCCCAAAGTGCTGGGATTTACAGGCATGAGCCACCGCGCCCGGCCAGATTTCATGTTAAGTGCAATGGAGAAAATAAAACACACAAGGTGGTTGGTTCAAAATTCAAGTGTGCGTGTCTGTGTGTTTGCGTGTATTGGGGGAGGAACTTAAAATAGAATGGTTAGTGAGGACCTTCTTGCAAAAGTGACATTTGAGTAGACACCCAAAGGAGGCAGGAGAGCTCTGGGGTAAAAGCTGTATGAGATGGGGAAGTAGTGAGTGCAAAGGCCCTAAGGGAGGACAGTGCTTGGCATGTTGGGGGGCAGTGAGGAATAGGGCTGTCTGTTCTGGGGAGAGCCATATTTCTGGTTCATAGATGGCAGTTTCTTATTGCAACCTTACACAGTGGAAGGGGCTAGGTAGCTCTCTGGGGCACTTAGTCCCATTTATGAGGGTTCCGCTGTCATAACCTAATCACCTTCCAAAAGTCCCACCTCCTTGTTACACTGCATTGGGAATTAGGTTTTAACATATGAATTGAGGGGACACACACATTCAGACCATAGCACCTGGGATCCAATTAGAATTGCAAATTCTCAGGCCCTACCACAGAAACTCTTCCAGGTGAACCACGGCAGTCTGATTTTAACCTTCTAGGTGATTCTAATGCCAGTTGAAATTTGAGAACCATTGCTGTAGGGAAACTGACAGATGTGCAGTATGTATGTTGGGAAGTGGGAGGAAAATGGAGGTTTATAAGCAAGAGTAAAAGCAACGTCCTTACACAGGTTACAAGGCCCTCCAGGATGAATACATCCTCATCACCTTCCTCACTTCATATCCCACCACTCTCCTCAGACGCACTGACATCCTCACTGCCCTCAGCATGCCAGGCACTCTCCTGCCTCAGGGCCTTGGCACTCCCTTCTTCCCCTTCTCAGATGGCTTTTACCCCAAAGCTCTTCTGCCTCCTTTGGGTGTCTACTCAAATGTCACTTTTGCAAGAAGGTCTTCACTAACCATCCTATTTTAAATTGCTCCCTCAATACACACAAACACACAGATACACACACTTGCATTTTGAAACCTCTTCCCTGTTTTATTTTCTCCATTGCACATATCAACACCTATTATATATTGCTTTCTTATTTTTTGGGTTAATTATCTATCTTTCACAATTTCCCACTGGAATGCTAGTTCTACGAAGGAAGTGGTTTTGTTCTGTTTCACTTACTGACATATCCCCTGGGCCCAAAGGTGCCTAGTAGAGAGGAAATACTCAACAAATACTTATTGAAAGAGTGAATAAATTAACTATGTCTCAGTCAAATAAATACATGACCATAATTAATAAGAAAAAGGTTCTCATGACTTGATTAATAAAGTGACTAGCAGTTCTTTACTTGGGGCTGTAAACTGGGTTTGTGCATTGAGGTAGAGACCATTAGGGTGCTGGGAAGAGAAAATCTATGTGTTCCTCCTACTTCCTCACCTGCTGTGGTTGGAGCCATGTGACAAGTCTGACCAGCGGACTTTGAACAGAGGAGGAGTGTGTAAATGTAGGTCAAGGCAGATCACCAGGAGAGTCCCTCCACTTCTCTCATTTCATTTGGCTGTGACCATGAAAGCCTTTGATAAGTCACTAAGTGGAAACAGCCTAGATCCCTGGGTCAATGCATGGAGGAAAGCTTTCCAAGACATTCTATGAAGGGGGAAAAAAATTGTGTTCTGATACATCATTGTGACTTCAGGGCTTTATTTGTTCCTACAGCCTTGTCTAGCCTCACTGCACAGCCTGACTAATAGAGTCATTATTAACAAGCAGAGATAAAAGGTAAATTCAGAAAAATTAAGTCTTCTGAATCATCTTTCTGTGAATAACTACTTGGTAGACTTAAGGAAGCCCCTGTACCTTGTTCACAAGTATAAGAATATTAAAATGTTGCCTGGACAATGACACATGTGTAAACCACAAAAACTAAAACTGTTAAGTCGGCAGTTAGGCAGACATGAGCATGGCGGGAGAGGGCTCCCTCCCCAGGGATGTCAGGCGACCATCAGGTGGTGGTTGAGTGGTTGTTAAAATGTCTCTCTAAAATAATAATTGATCACAGACAGCACCCAATAGACCTATTGGCAGTCTCCGATAGATGGAAAACACCTGAAGTGGGTGATCAGCTGCTTCCCAATAAGATCTCAGGAGCTGGGCAAGTGGGCTCAAGATGGACACTAAGAGGCAAAATGGTAGAGTTTAATTGGTATATGACCTTCCTCTAGGAATGCTCAACTGATAAGGGAAAAATGCCTCAAGTGAGCGTGCACACAACTTCAGGAAGCACACTGCACATGCGGCCCCTCCCAAATGTTGGGAGGCCACTGTGCATGTGGACAGCCTGCCCAAGGAAAAAATCAAGGGAGGAGAGATGCAAAACTCCAGAAGCATGACAATGTATAAAACCCCAAGTCAAAGGTCAAATAGGACACTTGGATCTCTCAAGTCACCCACTTGGCCCTCTTCCAAGTGTACTTTACTTCCTTTCTTTCCTGCTCTAAACCTTTTAATAAGCTTTCACTCCTGCTCTAAAACTTGCCCTGGTCTCTCCCTTTGCCTTATGCCCCTTGGTCAAATTCTTTCTTCTGAAGGGGCGAGAATTGAGGTTGCTGCAGACCGTATGGATTCACCACCACTAACATGAACAGAGCAGAGGTGGAACCAGCCTCTTCTGCCGCACCCTCCCAAGGACAATGTTGATGGTCCATCAGGCTCATATCATTTCTTAGAAATAACTGAAATCACACTAACAATGATAGGAATAATAATAGCACTAATACTTATTGTTCTCCATGTGACAGACACGTCCTAAGTGCTTTACACTTAGAAACTTATGTTTATAAGTTTATTCCAAGATAATGTGAGTACCTTCATCCCAGGTTACACAATCTCAGGAGGACCTGAGAAAGGAAGCCTAAGCCAGTCAGTTTACAGTTTTGTTTTAGACATTTTGGGGAGACAGGAATTGCAGTTAAAATCATAAATCAATACGTGCACAGTATACGTTGGATTGGCCCAAAAAGCATGACATCACAAAGCTTGATTTAAATCCTTGAAATCAGTAGAAAGGAAATCCTGAACTGAGATAAGGAGGTTGTGGAGACCAAGGTTCTTGTTATGTAGATGAACCTTATAGGTGGCAGCTCTCAGAGAGGATAGTGAATGTCTCTTCTCAGACTTTAAAGGTGTCAGACTCTCAGTTAATCAGGGAAAGACCTAGAAGGAGAAAGTCCTAGCTACATTAATGGAGATTCTCTACAGATGCAAAATTTCCCCACAAAAGATGGCTTTGCAAACTCATTTCAATCTGTTGGCCCTGTGGCAGCCATTTCAAAATACATCAAGGAACTATATTTTGGGGTAAAATATTTTGGTTTCCTTCAGGGTCTGCTATCTGTCATGTGATGCCGTTTCTGAGTCAGGTTGTAAAGTAAGCCACATTATATAAGATTAATAAAACCCAGTCAGGTGTGGGCTCACACCTGTAATCCCAACACTTTGGGAGGTCAAGGCAGGAGGTCACTTGAGCCCAGGAGTTTGAGATCAGCCCCCCATCACAATAAAAAAAAAAGCTAAAATAAAAACAAAAATGGCTAATAAAACCTGTCTAATGAGATTTTATGGTTTCTAAGGCGTGACTCCCCAGGCCCCTTAGATAGGAATTTGGGCAAGAGAAAAAAAAGTCAGTTTAGTTCTCACTCATTAAATCTATTTTTTTTTCTTTTGGATACAGAGTCCTTCTCTGTCACCCAGTCTGGAGTGCAGTGGTACAATCACAGCTCACTGCAGCCTTGACCTCTGAAGCTCAAGCAATCTTCCTGCCTCAGCCTCCCAAGTAGCTGGACTACAGGTAGCACCACCGTGCCTGGCTAATTTTTTTAAATTTTCTTTTTGTGGAGGTGGCGGTCTCACTATGTTGCCCATAGTGATCCCCCCGCCTTGGCTTCCCAAAGTGCTGGGATTACAGGCATGAGCCACTGCACCCAGCCTTCATTAAATCCTTGCAGCATCTCCATGAGCTAGGTCCTATTTTTATTACCACTTTTCACACAGTGAAACAGATGCAGACAGATTCAGTAACTTACCCAAGGCCACACAGCTTGTGAGCGATAGAGCTGGGATTTGAACCCAGCAGTCTGACTGGAGGGTTGGGGATGATCCCTGGGCTGGGAGAGAGGCATCCCTGAGACAAATCGCAGCCCCAACACTCACTAATCAATTGACTTTGAGACAACAACTTAACTTTTTGCCATCCTAATTTCTCCATCTCTTGACTTGGGGCAATGTTGTAGTAATATGAATAATATTATTCCTACAACATGAGATAGTTGTAAAACTGGTGGGCTGGGAGAGGTCCCCAAACAATGGTGGGACCTTGACCCCAGCCAGTATCCAGGCCCTTGGCACTTTCATGAGGAGGAATTCAAGGAGGAGTTGAACAACAGTGAAAGTATGGAGATTTGTTTATTTTTATTTTTGAGACAGGGTCTCACTCTGTCGCCCAGGCTGGAGTTCATTGGCATGATCTCAGCCTCGACCTCCCAGGCTCAAGTGATCCTCCCACCTCAACCCACTGTGTAGCTAGGACTACAGGTGTGCACCACTATGCCCAGCTACTTTTTGTATTGTGTGTGTGTGTGTGTGTGAAGATGGGGTTTCTCCATGTTGCCAGGCTGGTCTTAAACTCCTGGACTCAAGCGATCTTCCTGCCTTAGCCTCCCAAAGTGCTTGGATTGCAGGCATGTGCCACTGTGCCTGGCTAGATAGAGAGCTTGATTGCAAAGCAAAAGTATACACTGAAGACAAGGGAGTGCTGGCATACTCAAAAGAAAGAGTCACATGGAGCTTGGGGTTCCTATCACTATTGATTTATTTAACCAAGGGGTGGAATATTCATAAAGATTCCTGGAAAAATGTGAGGATTTCTTGGAACTGTAGTGCCACCCATTTTTACACCAAATATGGGTGTTCCTGGAACTGTCATGGCACTGGTGGGTGAGGGTATAATGAGGTCTTGGGAGAAATCTAGGTCAAATCCAGCACTATGTTGGGTCCAGTTGGTCTTAGCCAGCTTGGCCCACACCCTGGTTTTTCAGGGTCTTATCAGCCCCTAGCTTCTATAGTTATTTCCAGAGTTTCCTTTTTGCAAGGCATGTGAAAATGCTCCTGGAATTTTCTATTCTCCTGTGACCACGCTGTATTTTTCCTGACTCAGTTGTTGAGGATCAATTGAGATCATGCATATAAATTACTTTCTGCCTGATGACCCAGAGTACATGCTCCATAAATGTTATTGTTGCAATGGTGATGTTCCAAATCAACAGCTTAGATATCTACAGGTATCTGGAATGAGGTCTTAGCATGGTGAGACATTTAGTGTGTCTCTTTTGTTCCTCACTGGAGTTTATGGGGAGACCTACTCCCCAGCCCAGGTAACCAAAGGCAGCCCCTTTATTATATTATAGAATCTAACTGAAGTCCACTTCCCCAATGCAGCAAGACCAGATATCTGCACCAAAGTTTGCAGTGGGAGAAAGGAAGGTGTTTATTTGCAGGGCACTATGCAAGGAGAACCAGGCAACTAATAAGCATTAAGTCCCCACCTCCCTGATGGCTTGCAGGTAAGCATTTTTAAATGCAGGGAGAAATTTCAGGAAAGCAGAAGTTACAGGCAAAATCATAAATCAATACCCAGGTTACATACTGGTTTGGGCCTAAAAGGGCAGGATATCTTGAAGCAGAAGGCTTAAAGGTTATAAGTAGATTCAAAGCTTTTCTGATTTGCAACTGGTTAAGAAAAAGAAGCTTTGTTTAAAAATTTGGGGCCAGCAGAAATAAAGGTTAGCTCTGCCTCTTTGGGTGTGACTTTCTCTAGGCCCTTCAGGAAGAAATTTAGAACAAAGTACGATGATCAGAGTTCAGTTCCTAGTTCCCCCTTATCTGAGATCTATATTTGGGGGGATGGGTTTAGTGACAGTCCAGTTTCTGAAAAACAATTCAGAGATGCATGTTAAGATGCTATCTTTAGTTTCTATAGGGAACCAAGCATCCTGTGACTCTGGCTTCCTTGGCTATTGTTTTAGTTTGCTTTTTTTTTGAGATGGAGTCTGTCACCCAGGCTGGAGTGCAGTGGCGCCATCTCAGCTCACTGCAAGCTCCGCCTCCCAGCTTCAAGCAATTCTCCTGCCTCAGCCTCCCAGGTAGCCGGGATTACAGGCATGCACTGCTACGCCTGGCTAATTTTTGTGTTTTTAGTAGAGACAAGGTTTCACCATATTGGCCAGGCTGGTCTCAAACTCCTGACCTCAAGTGATCCACCCAACTCAGCCTCCGAAAGTGCTGGGATTACAGGCATGAGCCACCATGCCCAGCCTGTTTTAGACTACTATTACTTTCTTGCTTATCAAGTTGCTTATCTGGGCTAGGGTCTTAGCATGGGGCTAAGCTCCTCAGGGCTAGCTAGGTGCCTGGAATTTCCCTTAATGGGACTCAAGGTTTTCCTTTATTTCCATGCTTGACCCTCTCCCACCAGTCCATCCCCTACAGGTCCCTAAGAGGAGGGTCCTGCTTGTCTCATCTTTTCAATTCCACGGCATCCACAGTGATGGCAGGCCCAACTACTACAGGTCCCTCCTTGGGAGGCCTCCTGTCTCACCGCACCTACCCCCAGCCTACATAGGCTTCTCCCTTTGGGTTAAGCCAACCTGACCTGCCACCTGTGGGGATGGGAATAAGGGTGTTTATAATTCAAGGAACCTCACTTGTCTGCATATAGACCTACAATGACTCTCCCCCTCAAACACATTGATCCTGAGGCGAAAGAAGCTGTTGAAGGTTTTCTGAATCATCCACAACAACAAAAAAGTTTCATAGAATGGTGGCAACCAAATCCATTTTGTTGTTTAGATCCCAATTTTTTGAAAATCCTCAATCCATGAATGACAGCAGTCTGCAGGGGAAGTGGGGGTGGAGGTGGGAAGAGCGGGGAGGGCCGGAGGGCTCTTAGGTTCTGGAGTTGGACGGAGCCTCAGATGTGGCTTCACCCTGTCAAAGAACAAAATTTCCACACATTGAGTTTAAAGGTCCAGTTGGTTTTTATTATTGATTTGTGAATCAGGCAGCATCTTATCTGTAACATAGAAAGGGTGCTCTGAAGAGCTGAGCAGATGGAGGGGCAGAAAAGGCTGGGGATAGCAAGATCAAGAAACAAGAAGTGGCTTGGTCATTTCAAAGTTACTTTCCTTACGGGGTTTATGCAGAGGGGCCTTCCCTCTCATGCCTGTGCAGGTGGATGGGGACCCTTTTGATGCAGGAGCTAGAAAGAAATTAGGCAGTTGGTGAGGGTAAGAGAGTCCTCAGCAAGGTTACCCTTTTAACAAAAAGCAGCCCCCAAATCATTTCTTTTCTAACAGACAGTGACCTGAAAATTGGAGCTGCAAACATAGACAAGCAAACTGGAAGCTTGCACGGATGAATGCTGGCAGCTGTGCCAATAGGAAAAGGCTACCTGGGGGCCAGGCATGTTCAACATGGAGGCTACATCTTCCCTTTTCTTTGTCACCACGTGTACAGTAAGGGAACAGGCAATATGGCGCCAGCCAGGTAGACAACCCATCTGCATAATAAAAGATTAGGGTGGCGAGGCCATCTTCTTCTCATGTTATGTAAATGACACACCTGGTCCAACCAATCTTTGGGCCCTATGTAAATCAGACACCGCCTCCTCAAGACGGTCTATAAAACCTCGTGCATTCTACCATGGAACCGGAAGACCCATTCGGGAATCCCCCTCTCTGCAGGGGAGAGACCTATTTTCTTTCTTTCGCTTGTTAAACTCACTGTGTGGATGTCTGCATCCTCGATTTCTTTGGCATGAGGCAGTGAACCTCAGGTATCACCCCAGATGAACTACACCACTTCACTTTCTGTTGGTTGCTGTAAATCTCCTGATTTTTGGAAAACTGGCCCATTTTAAAGTTCAGTTTGAGCACATGTCAGGTAGCACTAGTGACACTATTCTGGTTTGCTATGGTCTGTTGGAGCCTAGTACAAGGACTCTGTCCAAAGCAATGGCCTCCTGTAAATTTTATTTAACAACCTGAGCCCAGGGTAATAGTGACACAGATAATGGTACCATGGCTTAGAGATTCATTTCTCCCTAGTGGTCACTGTGGGTTTTAGCAGACAGAACAAAGAGCAGCAGATCCAGGAACAGTGGTTAGCCAACTCAACAGCATTTCCCAGGGAGATGGCTCTCTGTGTAACAGTCATAATTTATCAGACATTTTCAGTCCTTTGGAAACATTCCTGTTTTCTTCTCTCCTCAGCACTTCCGGTTTCTCTTTCATTTGGAACTGTTTCTCTTTCGCTATGCCCATCTCCCTTTCTTCCTGGTATTTCTCTCGCTTTCCCTCTTCACTGCTCATCTCCTTATTCTTCTCTTAACTGGTATGGTCTTTCATATGTATTGAATATATGTCAGTGTTCCCTGTTAGCAATTTAACAACTAGATCAATTTATACCCCAACTGGAGTGAACAGATTGAACAAAACACCTGACGCCCATTAAATCTGAATTTCAGATAAATAATAATAATATTTGGAACATACTTATACAAAAAAAAAATGTTGCTTACCTGAAATTTAAATTTAACTGGGCATCCTGTATTGTATTCTCACAGCCCTGCCTCCACCTATAGCTCAGTATAGTTTCAAATTATGTTTGTCCTGCGGTGGCTCTTGGGAAGAAAACCAGGTCCCATGAATTCTCTATAATAAACTTGGTAACTGTCTTACACTTTTTTTTTGAGGCAGGGTCTTGCTGTAAACCCAGGCTGGAGTGCGGTAGCACTATCATGGCTCACTGCAGCCTCAGTCTCCTGGGCTCAAGGAATCCTCCCACCTCAGCCTCCCAAGTAGCTGGGACTATAGGTGTACACCACCACACCTGGCTAATTTTTAGATATTTTTGTAGAGGTGAGGTTTCACCATGTTGCCCAGGCTGGTCTTGAACTTCTGGGCTTAAGCAATCCTCTCACTTTGGCCTCCTAAAGTGCTGGGATTACGGGAGTGAGCAACCACATCCAGCAGTCTCTTATAATTTAAGAAATGTGATTAATCAACATTTCCTGAACACCCCAAATTGCGGAGAGTTTTTGTTTTTTGCTTTTATGCGACACCTACATCTTCAAGGAGCTTATTTTTGAAGGCAGCTGGCCTTCTTAGGGCACTCTTAAGCCCTGCCATCACTGTACCATCCCAGAAATTGGAGAAAGCTCGGGGTGCAGAGGCTCTCAGGGTGGCTGAATTCCAACAGCAATGTCAGGCTCCTGTGAGGGAAGTTAAGGGAAAGTTAATTCTGCAGGAAGTGGGGAAGGGAGGAGTATAAATTACAAACTTTTCTTTCAATATGACATCTTTGCCTTGTATTTCCTATATCCTCGGAATGACTGAAGGATAGGGAAGAAAATACTCCCTCTTCTGATGCTCCTTTGGTTCTATTTGCGAGTGAAGCTCACAAGAGGAGGGACTGCAAATAAACGTTCCTAGATGATGCAAAGGTCTCTCTCTGCTGACAGTTAATACCTTGCCTCCAAGCCTGAATTGCCTTCCTGTCTGCGTGGTGTCTGAACAAACAGCAAGATGTGCAGGTCACTGAGTTACATGAAGTCGGCAGGGCCTAAGGCCTTCTGCAAGGTATGACTCTCTCCCTCCATACTGAGAACATTTTGAAGTGACTTCAGAGGCTGCAGGGCTTGGGAAGTCCCATGAGAACTGCTCCCCTTTCCCAAGGCACTGACATGGCCTGTAGCCAGGCATTGCCGTTTCTCGGCAGCCTGATCCAGGCCAGGTTTTCTGCTCTCCCTGCTGGAGGACTGCCATCCTTATTGAGTGTATTTCCAAGAAAGCAGTTGACAGGCTTGGCTGTGCTATTTCTGGAAATGTTCAATAGGCCATCTTCTGGCAGGGATCGCTGCTGACGGATGGGTCTGAAGGGGAGACCGAGTGCTCAGCGCCATCACGGCCCCGGCCTATTCCCAGGTGTCTCTGAGCAACAGCCGTCCCCAAATACCACGGGCTGTCAGCTGGCAGGGGCTGTGGGCCTCTGTGGAACTTGCTTCCTCCCTGACAGGGAGGCTGCCAGCAGGCCTGCTGCTAAATGAAGACAGGCGCCCTGTGACTATAAATTATAAAACACATCAGCTCTGGCTGATGCACCGCATGTCCCACAGTCAGCTCCACAGGGGACACTTGGCCACTGCCAAAGGGCATTCTAGACAGTGGCTTTAACTGTTGTGGCAGCCACAGCAGACAGGCCAAGCCTGTTGCTGGGCAGAGGAGCTCTTGGTAACTCCCAGAAGTTACAATTGCCCTGGACTGCTGAGCTCTGTACAGACCAGGGCTTCTCAACCTCTGCACTATTGACATTTTGGACAACATACTTCTTTGTTAGGGGCCATCTGAGTATTGTAGGTTTAGCAGCATCCCTAGTATCTACTCACTAGATGCCACCATTATCCCCTGCCCCCCGCTGTCTCACACACATACAGAGAATTGTGACAACAAAAAAATGCCTCCAGACATTGTCAAATGTTCCCTGGAAGGCAAAATCGCCCTTGGTTGAGAACCACTGGTGTAAAGGAAAGAGGATAGGGTCTGGAGTGATGGCAGAGAGAGGAAGATGCCAGTTCAGAATCTCCAGGTGAGTTGTGAAGCCAGGCAAGTAACAGAATCCTTTGGCCTCAGTTTCCTCATCTCTAAAATGGGTAGAAAGAGAAGGTCAAATCAAGGGAGTATGGAGATCAGCTGAGCTAATGTGTGTGATGCACTTTGAGAGGCAGTTCAGCTGTAGGTCAAACAATGTAGGAATAGATGATGTAGTGCTTAATTTTTTTTTTTTCTTTTTTGAGATGGAGTCTTGCTCTGTTGCCCAGGCTGCAGTGCAGTGGTGCAGTTCACTGCTACCTCTGCCTCCCAGATTCAAGCGATTCTCCTGCTTCAGCCTCCAGAGCAGCTCGGATTACAGGCACGTGCCACCATGCCTGGCTAAGTTTTGTATTTTTAGTAGAGACGGGGTTTCATCTTGTTGGCCAGGCTGGTCTTTAACGCCTGACCTCAGGTGATCGGCCCATCTCAGCCTCCCAAAGTGCTGGGATTACAGGTGTGAGCCACTGCGCCCAGCCTAGTGCTTAAATTTAAAGAACATGGCTCCCTTTGAAGAATTTAGCCGAGTATGTATAAAATTCCCCATGACTCTTAAATTAAAACAAACAAATGCTTTAGAAAGCTTTTCTCTTTATGTTTTTTCTTCTGATTTCTAACAAGAATAAGTAGGCTGTGTCTGCCTGAGGTTAATGTACAAGATTTCCCCTAGTCTTCCTTGAAAGAGGCTTCAAATTGTTTTGTTTTTTAAATCAACACCCTAGGAATTGTGTCTGTCCAATGAACAAACAGAAAGTAATGAGGGAAGAGAATGCCCCTCTATTTTATACACAAAATTAGCATCCTTTTCTTTATAGTTAGTAACAAAAACTGGTAAGGAACCACCACAGCCCTATAGAAAGACACTGTTGCTTTAAATGAGCTTTGCTGTTATATAATTCTCTGGCTGATTTCACCCCTCCAGCTTTCAAGGAACTGTAAAGAAATCTCTAAAGGCTAATATTTCTCCTGTTCACACTGGCAGAAAAACACAAAGGAAACTGGTAACCTGAGCTCCCTGGAAGGTAAAAAAGGAAGAGCCGAGTCCTGGAGGACAGGGCTACATGTGTCCCCTCCCGTCTTGGGGACCTTGTCAAGCACCAGGCGGCTGCAGCCCTTCTTTACAGCACAGGCTGTGTTCTTTTGGATGAGCCAAGGCCACATTTGCTTTGGGAAACAGGACACTGTGATTAATCAAAGAAAACAAAAACAGCTTCGTTTTCCATAATGGGCCCATCAAAAGGCTTTTCTAGGAAAAACCTTGATCAAGCTGTTCCTTCTGTTTCCCTAGTGGCCAACAGGGCTGGAGGGGGAGCACGGGGCAGCGGATGGTGTGAGCAAGAAGGTATCCATGAAAGTTTATTCCCAAATGATCCCTTCCAGAAAAAGGCTTCATTATGTTCACTTGCCCAAAGCACTGAGAGCGCCCACTAGCTAACAACAAGGGCCCCATGGAAGAAGGAGGAAAGCACGTGTCCCCTTTCCAAGGCCAGACATTACTGTCCCGGCACCCAAGGTGCCCACCCACTCCTACTAGATCATTCCAGTCAGACAGGGTTCCTTGAAGGGAGGTTAGGGGAGTGACTCTCTGAACCAAACAAAGGAACAAAGAAGGGTCAGAAAAGGCAGGCAGACTCGGCACTGTTGTAAAATACTCTCATGTGCTTACATCACAGTGGCAATCACAATGTAATTCTTACACCGGTACAGACAGGGGCAGGGCTGGGATTAGGGTGAGGTCAGTGGGGGCACTGCCTGGGGTGCAAAATTTAAGGGTGCCAAATAAACGCAATAATCAAATAAATAATATTTTAATGCAATATTTTTAAGTGAAAATTGATATCAAAAATCCAGGATGAACAAAATATCAAAATATTAAAATTGAAAATCAAGATCCAGTTTCACAGACATTGGGTGTCCCTGCCAATCAGCACACATTTTACTTTGGCTTTGCAGGGTCTCCTGGAAGGAGCTCGGTAAAGCAGGGTGAGCAAAGAAGCTCTGGATTTGGAGACAGAAGAGCAGGGTCCTTGTGCACGACATATATCTCCAACCTCTCTGAGCTCTGCTCTCCTTTGCAAAGTTGGTTTAATATTCACCCATCTACCTCACAGGGTTTGTTGGGACCAAATGAGATCTTGTTCATGGGAGCATTTGATAAACCATAATCTATGACATCCTTGAAATGGATAACAGAAAGTATAACCATAACACTGGTAATTACAGTGGTGGGTAAAACAGGATATTCTTGGAAAGGGAAGGGGAGAATCGGCAGGAGACAGGACAAGGAGGTCGGGGGGAGTAAGGGACAGGCAGTGTGGTGGGAAGTGCGAGGAGCCCAGATTCTGAAATCTGACCTGCTTTCAAGTCTCAGCTCAGCTATGACAGCTTCCTGAACCTCAGTGTATTCTCCAACCTCTCTGAGCCTCAGTTTTCCCAGTCTTAAAATGGGGATAATAATAGATTGACTATGAAGTAATATGTATGTAGCACCTAGTGTGGTCTGCAAACAGCTGGGTGTTAACCCCTTCCATCACACACACATAAGTGTGTGCATGCACACCTCCCTGCATACCCCAGTCTCCATCCCAGAGTAAACAAAAAGAGTCTAACTCTGTAAAATATTTGAAGATATTTATTCCTTTTTTTTTTGACACGGAGTGTCGCTCTGTCACCCAGGCTGGAGTGCAGTGACACAATCTCTGCTGTCTGCAACCTCTGCCTCCAGGGTTCAAGTGATTCTTGTGCCTCAGCCTCTCAAGTAGCTGGGATAACAGGCATGTGCCACCATGCCTGGCTAATTTTTGTATTTTTAGTAGAGATGGGGTTGCCATGTTGGCCAGGCTGGTCTCGAACTCCTGGTGTCAAGCAATCTGCCTGTCTCGGCCTCCCAAAGTGCTGGGATTACAGGGGTGAGCCACCACACATGGCCATTGAAAAGATTTATTCTGAGCCAAATATGAGTGGGGCCCGTGACACAGCTCTCAGGAGATCCTGAGAACATGTGCCCAGGGGGTCAGGCTGTAGCTTGGTTTTATACATTTTACAGAGACATGAGACTTCAATCAAATACATTTAAGAAATACATTGGGCTAGGTGCGGTGGCTCATGCCTGTAATCCCAGCAGTTTGGGAGGCCGAGGCAGATGGATCACTTGAGGCCAGGAGTTTGAGACCAGCCTGGCTTACATGGCAAAACCCCATCTCTACTAAGAATGCCAAAACATTAGTCAGGTGTGGTGGCACGCGCCTGTAGTCCCAACTACTCGGGAGGCTGAGGTATGAGAAACGCAGGAGGTAGAGCTTGCAGTGAGCCAAACAGTGCCACTGCACTCTAGCCTGGGTGACAGAAGGAGACTCTGTCTCAAAAAACAAAACAAACAAAACAAAACAAAAAAACAAAAGAAAACATTGGTTTGGTTCAGCAAGGTGGAACAACTGGAAGCAGGCTATAGGTAGATTTAAAATTTTTCTGGTTGACAATTGGTTGCATTTATCTAAAGACATGGGATCAACAGAAAGGTAGTGTCTGGGTTAAGATAAAGGATTGTGGAGACCAAAGTTCTTATTTGCAGGATTCAGACAGAATAGGTTGTAAAATGTTTCTTACCAGACTTAAAGTCTGTGTGGATGTGAATGCTGGAGAGGTATAATATAATGAGGCACATCCAACCCCCACTTCCGATCATGGCCTGAACCAGTCTTTCAGGTTAAATTTGAAGAGGGCCCTGGCCGAGGAGAAAGTCCATTCAGATGGCTGGGGGGCCTTGGAATTTTATTTTTGGTTTACAATTTCTTAATCTGGGTGGAGGGTACAGAGTTCAATTACAGGTCTTTTTAACTGCATGTCCAAAATAGCTGAGCTCATCTAGGCCTCCTACTGATTCTGCCAAACTTCCAGGCTTTGCCCTTCAGTTCAGGGGCAGCTGAGATTTCTGGGGGTGGAGGAAGCACACTAACATGGGGCTCTGAGCACAGCTTTAGGCTGCGGGTGTGCCCTGCAGCCACCCCTGCTCCGCAGATGGGGCAGTGCCCCGCCTTGCTCTGCTTCCTCTGTGGGTGAGCAGCGGTCCAGCCCTCACTATGGTTTCCCAGACACACCCTGGGCCCTGACCTGGAAGCCGCAGGGCTGGGCCCCATGGGCAGTTCCAGATCAGTGCTGTTAATATATGGAAGCCTCAGACAAAAGATGTTTCAAGGAAAGTGGTTTCTCCTGGGATGACTGAGCTCCTTTGAACCAAATCTCTGTACCTTTCCTGATGGAACAAAGGGGGAATGCAATGTGTAAAGTGGGGTGCTGTGAGTCACAGTGGACCCCTGGAAGCCAGTCTGTGCATTCTCTGATTAAAAAGAGAAAGAAGAAGCGCCAAGAATCCAAAAGAATAAAGATTCTGGAAATAATTCCTGTTTGTCTTTGGAACGTGTTCCTCCTCCCCTAAGTCTCCCCTTAGAGACTTTTTGTTTTGGCTACAAAAATCGACCTGCATTCCCCAGCACCCACCTGCATTGTGAGAGTGACTGCCTGCCCCGCAGGCGGCTGTGGGGAGGGAGGCTGCGGCAAGGGCTCACTACACGGATAATCCGCTAATCCACAACTCAGGGCTGGGATTTAGGATAAGGACTAGGGTGAGTGAAACAAAATCTGAAAGAACAGCAAAGCAACTCAGTAATCAAGAGTAGTGATATGTTAATGTGATATTTTTAAAAACCAAAATATGCATGATGAACACAATAGTCATTTTTAAAACAAATACAGGATCCATGCAGAAGCCCTCATCCAGTGCAACTGGGAAGAGCCAGGACCAGAGGCCTTTGGTTTGTGAATCCTGGCACCACCTCAGCAGGCCAGGGGAGAAAAATGTTCTGACCACCCCAGAAATGCCTTACCCTACAGCAGGATGGCAGGGCCAGTCTCCACCCATGACTGAAACCCACAAGCGCCACCCAGGGACCCAAGCTCTGCTCCTGCCCCTCCCCTCCAGATCTAACCTCCTTCCTGCACCTATCCATTCCAGAGGTCCCAAACTGACTGCGGGAGCCTGTCTTATTGAGCTCAATGTTTTTCATTTTAAAATTACTTGCCAACATTTAAAATTTGGAGATTCTTATAAAAATCCCAATTTCTAGACCATCTATTAAAATCCAAATTTCCAGCTTGTCTAGAAATATCCAAATGTTCAGCAATTGATAACAATAATTCCCATGTTCTGAGAATATACTCAGTGCTGAGCACAATGCTCAATATTTTCGATTTTTTTTCTCTTACTTCACAGCAATTCTGTACTCCCTCCCCATTCTACAGATGATAAATCTGAGGCTCAGAAAACTTAAATAACCTATCCAAAATACACACAGCTAATGAACAGTGTGGCTAGAGTTAAACCCAGGGGAATTTGACTATAATTCCATGCTTTCAAATTCGTGTACTTCCCACCATCCTGGAAGGTATGGACTGAACTATCAGTTTTCAAGTGTTGCAAGAAGGCTGCTCGGAGGCCGGCACTGAGTACCTATGGGGTGAGGTAGAGGAAGCTGGCTCAGGCCCCAGGGCTCCTACTTTTGTTAGGGCAGGTCTTTTTTAAAAAACCATTTTACATACTGAAGTTCCCTTCAAGTTGTCTTTTGGAAAGAGAATCTCACTGCTCAGAAACAAAACCAAAACAAAGCCCCAAGCCCTGTTGATCTCCCCTTTACCTTCTCTCCATGGTACCATGATTTCCTGGGTCAGCAGGAAAAGCTCCTTCTTCTCCCCTTCCCAATTTACTGGCCATGTCTCTATGTTATGGTATCACTTCCAGGGCTCTTTATGTTACAGCATAACCTCTGGTTGTGTCTTTGAGCAGCTGGGGCCTGATTGGGCTATGACTTACAACCCTCACTTGGCCAAGCGTCAAGAGACTTGGGAGCCATGGAGCCACAGCCCTTCCTCTGAGACCTGCTGGGGGTAGATGGACCAACACCAGGTGGAAAGTGCTGCAGTGGAGGGCAAGGGCAAGGGGGTGAGGATGGCAGAGGCTAAAAGCCACGGAGCCTAGTAGAAAGGATGCCCCCTTTTATCTGTCATCATGAATTTCAGTCCTGTCATGATTATCTATGAATTGACTGTTTTCTTTAGGGCGACCTCAGAGGAATTACAGAGCGGTGAGAAGAGCACCTGGAGGAACCTGAGCTGGGCTGTGTCACAGCTTGGCATTGCATGAACCTGGTCCTGTATAAAAGATGCATGGCATCTCTCTATGTACCTCACCTACTAGCCCTGGAGACATAGGGAGACTAAAAGGCATAAAGAGGCGTGTGAATGAATGTCCTGTTTTAATTACTTGCATATGGTCTGACAAGCACAAACCAGGAAAAAGTGAGAGCTTCCAGACCCTCTTTGAAGACAGGACTGCTGGAGCTAGCCTTGTCACACGACGTCAGCCTTGGCATCAACTGCCATCCATGTGCCAATAACTCCCAATTCCACAACCCATCTGGATCTCTCTCCTGAGATTCTGACGGTGGTTCTTATGGAACAGCTTCCCGTGGCTGTACCCCACCACTGCTCCAGCAGCATTTCCAAAATGGAGCTCCTCAACACCTTTTTGAAACCTGCTCCTTCTGCCAGGTTCCGCGGTCCAGGAGCTGGTATCCTCAGCCATACAGCCCAGAAACCTGAAGGCCATTCTTGATTGCTTCCCTACCTCATTCCACACATCTTACAACAATCTCAAGATGTGGTTGATTCAGTCTACCCCTTAAGGAGCTCTTGAATCTGTCTACTTCTCTCCCGCTCTAATGGATTGACTTGGGCTAGACCTCCTCCATCTCTGGCCTGGATGACAGCAACTCCAGCTGCTGGGTCTCCTGCTACTGGTCTTGCCCTCCCCACCCCACACCTCCCCACCCTGCCTTGCATGCTCCAAATCCCCAAACAGATCTTTCTGAAACACATATGCACAGAATGATGATCTTTCTAAAACACACATATGATCATCTTATTCTCATGCTTAAACCCTTGCAACAGTCAGCTGGGATAAAGCCCTAATGCTTTCACATGGTATAGAAGGCGAGCCCCCACCCATCTATCTGCCATCTCTATTCTTTTTTTTTTTTTTTTTTGAGACGGAGTCTCACTCTGTTGCCCAGGCTGGAGGGCAGTGGCACGATCTGGGCTCACTGCAAGCTCCGCCTCCCGGGTTCACGCCATTTTCCTGCCTCAGCCTCCCGAGTAGCTGGGACTACAGACACCCGCCACCATGCCCGGCTAAATTTTTTATATTTTTAGTAGAGACGGGGTTTCACCGTGTTAGGATGGTCTCGATCTCCTGACCTTGTGGTCTGCTCACCTTGGCCTCCCAAAGTGCTGGGATTACAGGCGTGAGCCACCATGCTCAGCCTGCTATCTCTATTCTTAATACTCCGTCCAGACTGAATCTCTTTCAGTTCCCCAAACACACCCCATTCTCTCATCTCTATCCCTTTGTGCATGTTTCTCTTTCCATTGAAAATATACTCCATTAACTCCCACTCATCCTTTGGGTCTCAGCTCAGGTGGCACTTTAACTTGGAAACTTTTGCTGACTTTCCAAGACTGAGTTAGGTACACATCTACTGCATTTCCCTGGGCACCTTGTCCTGCCTTCATGTTATACATGAAGTATACATGCCATAATTCCTTCTGCTTGACTTGACTGCTTTTCCCATCCAGCTAGAAACTCCATGAACATTAACGTGTAATTCTGTTTTCATTTGTATCCCCTGTGCCTTAGTCACAGCCAGGCATGTAGTATGTGCTCAATAAATTTTATTTTTGTGACTAAAGTGCTCAGGCCATCAAAAAGATGAGTTGCCTTTTAGTAGAAACATTAAGAGGCACTACTAGGAAAGAGCGTGCTTGCTAAAGCAAGTATTTCAGTCAGATGTGCAAATCAAACTGTGCTCTAACAATACCAATAACTGACTATTAACACCTTGGCAATTTGCTAACTTCTCTGCTTCCTAGAAGTCTACATATTTTGGAATTTGTTTGTAGAAGTTGTGAAACACAGTCTCCTTCTATGTATTTAAGAACTTTCTGAGTTTTGCTTAATTTCTTCTTGCCAGACAGACATGGCTTCAAATCCTTATTTTGCATCCTCTGTGTTGTGACCTTCTTTACCTTCCACTCATTAGTGGCCCTGGCATTGAGATCTCCTGCTGATGGCAATGTCTGAAAAAGGGCAGTCATTAAAAGTGTATCTGTGCCTGGTGTCAAGAGGTAGGAGAAGCTGAGACTTTGATTTTTCATTTTTAATCATCATTTTGACCTCTTTTACCCCAAGGTTTCCAAATTCTGGGGCTTTGTGACCTTTGGATGATTGGTGAAGCTATTTTAATTCTCATATTTCCCCACACATTTTCTCTCATTTTCAAAAGAGATAAACTAGCAGATTTAAAATGCACTGAACCCTCCCTGTGTTACACTACAGGAAGTGCAAAGATCTGGATTCAAGTCTTCACACTACCGTTTATAAGCATAACCATGGGCAACCCACCTAACTTCCTTGAACTTCAGCTTTCTCTTCTGCACAATCAGAACGGCACCAGCCTCCCACCTTACTCTCTGTTTTGCGCATGGTAGGCAGTGAATAAATATTAGAGTCCTTCCCAAACAGTTCTGCTATTAATTATGCCCATGACCATATAATGGTCCCTTTGGAACCTCCGCAGATTGAAATGATTTTCTATGATAATAAATCTCCACTGTTAGCAGGGGCAGTTGCCAGACAGTCTCGATGACCACACTCACCCATGCTGCTAAAGCTCTTAAAGCTCCTATTAAATGATAGGATTGTTTGCTTTCGTTCCTTCAAAGTAAGATCCACATATTCTGCTCATTCTTGTGGTCATGGGGAAGGGAAAACCTCATCCCACATAGAAGACTGAGTCACTGACCTCTCCCATTACTTGAATCGCCTGTCTCCAGCATTCAGCTGAACTACCATCAGGTGAAACAAAATCATGTGAGGAGGAGGGGGTGAAATACCTACGGGTGGGGAGTTGATAAACTCTCCAGGCTGTGAAACGTAAGAAGCAAGAGGCAGGCTGGGCGCAGTGGTTCACACCCGTAATCCCAGCACTTAAGCAGGCCACGGTGGACAGATCGCTCGAGCTCAAGAGTTTGAGACCAGCCTGGGCAACATGGCAAAACCCCTTTTCTGCAAAATATATAAAACTTAGCCAGGTTTAGTGGCATGCACCTGTAGTCCTAGCTATTTGGGGGGCTGAGGTGGGAGGATTGACCCCAGGAGGTGGAGGTTGCAATGAGCCAAGACGGTGTGACTGCACTCCAGCCTGGGTGACAGAGCAAGATTCTGTCTCAAAAAAAAAAAAAAAAAAAAAAAAAGCAGCAGCAGCAGCTAGAGGCATGGCCATCTTAGCTTGGCAGTTGTATATCTTATAGATACAAAGACTGATTCCTTACCTTTGCCCAGCACCTGGGATCCTACAGAGATCTTTATTTTATTTTATGTGAGGCAGAGTCTCCCTCTGTCACCCAGGCTGGAGTGTAATGGCATGATCTCGACTCACTACAACCTCTGTCACCTAGGTTCAAGCAATTCTTCTGCCTCAGCCTCCTGAGTAGCTGGGATTACAGGTGCGTGCCACCATCCCCAGCTAATTTTTGTACTGTTAGTAGAGACAGGGTTTTGCCATGTTGGCCAGGCTGGTCTCAAACTCCTGACCTCAAGTGATCTGCCTGCCTTGGCCTCCCAAAGTGCTGAGATTACAGGTTTGAGCCACTGTTGCCTGGCCCCTACAGAGATCTTTCATAGTTAGTATCTTCTTTCATCCTTACAACCATCCTGAGAGGGTGGCAAATTTCATTATACCCATTTTTCAAAAGAAGAAACTGAGGAGAGTATACCCAGATCACACAAGCTTATTATACAGAATGGAGCTGGGACTTCACTGGGGGCTTCCAGCTCCAAGAACTGTTCTTTCCATGACACTCACCTGCCTCTCACTCAGTTGGTGAAGAGGAAGGTTCCAATCGGCCTCAGAGAGAACACATATTCAGCAACCCTTCCACTGTGCCACTGAGGAAAAAGCACCAGACTGGGGTGGGGGTGGGGGGGGTACGAGGACCTAGGCTTCATTCCCCAGGGATGTCAGTTTCTTTATCTCTGCAAAGAACAGATCACAAAAAATGTTTCCAAGTTTCCTCCCATGTTTCTATTTCTTTAAGTGGATCTTTGGTTTAATGGATAACCCAAATACCTGTGACATAGAAGAAATGCCTAAAAGATAAATCTGGAGTTCACCACAAGTTCAGCAGCAATTACAGTGTCTTTGACCTGATGTGACCACTATGGCTGAATTTAAAACTGGGATTTTCAGTCCCGGTCTGTTTCTTGGAAACAGGCCTCACCAAACTTCAGTTAATCTTTCCACATCTCAGTTTCCTTACATGAAAAACTGAGAAGACAATACCTTCTGTACAGGAGAAATGACTTGAGCGTCTTTCTCCCATGTCATTCCCACCTCTTCCTAGCATCCCTGCCCCCAACCCAAGGGAAGAGGAGTTGCTAATCTGATTGGTCAGAGTCTGGGACCAGAGATAGAAGCTTGTAGTTAGTAGACAGAGATGTCATACTCAGGAATGGTTCTCCATCTGTCCCACTCTATGCAGTTGGGTGGACAAGTACACTCAGTCTCCTCTCTGATTCTCCACCTCCTCATACAAGTGACTAAGGAGATAAGTCATTTTATTTTCTCTGTCATTTTGTTGCAGAATTTTCTCCTTAGTTCAGCTAAAACCAGGTTCTTGTCGCTCAACCAGGAAAGATTAGGCTCACGGACACATAGAATGGTGAGGAGAGGAATTTATTGGGCAAAAAGATAAAAGGGAACATAATTATCTGCAAAGTGAGAGAAAATCCTGCTAGCAGGATTCCCACCTCACAGATTGAATTCCAGGTCACCACATAGGAACAGGAGAGGCTAGGCTCCTCCTTGCTGCAAATTCCATGAACTTCCCGAGGCTCCACCCCGTCCTTCCTGTGTGCAGGTGGGCGTTACTCAGAAAGAATCAGTCAGGAAATAGTAGGCTTCATCTGGGACCAGCAGTCGGGTTTTTCAGCCTTCAGGCTGTTTTAGGCTTGAAGGAGGGGTTTCGCCAGGGACCTCTGACTGTCTCCTGTCTCTATCAATTTTGTTATCTTTCCTCTATGCATCCTTCTAAGAAGGTACTAAGATCCCAAGGTTTAGATTCAGGAAGAAGTAGGAGATTCTGCTTAGGCCTTATGGCTTCTATTCATTTTTAGTTAAAATTTGTAATGGAGGTTATTGGATGGTGGCTCAGTTAATAAAATGCAGTACTTTGTTATTTGACTTATGTCCTCTGCCTGTCTCTGGAGAACTGTGGTAGCCAGCCTTCCCAGACAGTCCCCAATGAGCCTCCGTTCCTGGTATTCATACCCTTTTTTAGTCCCCTCCTGCCCATGACAGTGTTGATCTGTATGATCAAAAAACTGTGGCAGAAGTGCTAGTGTGTTACTTCTGAGGCTGGGACTCTGCAGCCTCCATCTTGGCTGCTCTTTCTCTTGGATCATCCTTTTGTCACATCCTGAGAAGCCTCCTGGAGAGGCCTATGGGATTCCATTTTCAGAATGTACCCTTCATTGTCCTTTTATGAATCATTGCTTGACATTCCCTTGCTCCTTTTTATTTTATTTTATTTTATTGTTTTAGAGACAAGGTCTCACTCTGTCACCCAGGCTGAAGTACTGTGGTATGATCCTAGCTCACTGCAGCCTAGGACTCCTGGGCTTAACAGATCCTCCAGTCTCAGCCTTCCAATTAGCTAGGACTACAGGCATGTGCCACTATGCCAGTGTAAGGCGGTGTTTTGTTTGTTTGTTTTAGAGATGGGATCTTGCTATATTGCCCAGGCTGATGTCAAACCCCTGGCCTCAAGTGATCCTCCTACCTTGGACTTTTAAAGTGCTGAGATTACAGGAGTAATTACAGGAGCCACTATGCTCAGCCTTTCTCGCTCCTTGAGGTCAGAGATGGACTATTTCTTACTTATCTTTAAATTCTTAATGTCTTATGTGGTACCAGACCCCATATTACTATCTCAATAAATGATTACTCAGTAAAAGAAAGAAGGAAATTTAGTTTTATATGTAGCTTATAGTAATACTTCATATTTTAAATGTCAAAAGTGTAGGGTTTGAATTTCTTTTGGTAGAAAGCCAAATGTAGCAGTTTACATTATATTTTATTGACACTATAGATTGCTGAATAAGTCCATGTGTGGAAATAAAAGAGAAGTCTAAGAAACCTCTTGGACTTAAATATGGGTTTTTATATTATCTTCAAACTTGCCCTCATAATTTTAGTTCCAGCACGTACGATAGAGTGATCTCGTCTTCACAGTGGAGAACCTTTTCTCCCTCCTTTGTCCATAGGCCTAATTAAATTACATCCCACGTTAATCAAATTGTGCTTAATTATGCTGAATATTTTGGCCCCAAAGAGATATTAATTCCAAGTCTCTTCGTGTTGCCACTTTGGGTCTGTTTTTACTCAATTGACACAGTCCCCTGAGACAGTCAGACGTTAATTCCAAAGACTGAGGGTACCCTTAAGAATCACAGAATGGAAAGGAAATGGAAAGGAAAGGAAAGGAAGAGAATGGAAAGGAAACCACAAAGGCCAGTTCCATCTGTAGTGTCTCCTAACTCTGGAATCTCAAGCTTGACCTAACATTGAGCCAAACGCTCCAGGAAACCTGCTTCCCTCTTTCTGTGCATTCCCTCTCCCTCCCTTGAAGACAGCGCTGTCTTCAGAAGTTGATCCGTTGATTTATGTATAGGTATTGAAAAGTTCAAAAACATTAACTCAGAAAGAGGCCACATGTATTTTAAAGGTGATTGAGAAGAAAATTGAGAGTTACCCAGACAAGAAGAAAGAGGTATAAATAGACATTATATTCATGATGTATCTCAAAAACAAGGCCCTCTATACAAATCTTTATATACAAATTTAGGTATGTATGAGTGTTTAAGACACACACACGGGGGTAGGGGAGAGTGTGTGTTTGTGTGTATAATATGTATATATTTTTCTTTTTTTTTTTTTGAGACAGAGTCTCGCTGTGTCACCCAGGTTGGAGTGCAGTGGTGCAGACTTGGCTCACTGCAACCTCCGTTTTCCGGGTTCAAGTGATTCTCCTGCCTTAGCCTCCTGAGTAATTGGGATTACAGGCACCTGCCACCATGCCTGGCTAATTTTTTGCATTTTTAGTAGAGATGGGGTTTCACCATGTTGGCCAGGCTGGTCTTGAACTCCTGACATTGTGACCCACCTGCCTCAGACTCCTGAAGTGCTGGGATTACAGGTGTGAGCCACCATGCCAAGCCTTTTTTTTTTTTTTTTTTTTTGAGATGGAGTCTTACTCTGTTGCCCAGGCTGGAGTGCAGTGGCAAGATTTCAGCTCACTGCAACCTCTACCTTATGGATTTAAGTGATTCTCTGCCTCTGCCTCCCAAGTAGCTGGGACTACAGGCACATACCACCAAGCCCAGCTAATTTTTCTATTTTTAGTAGAGATGGGGTTTCACCAGGTTGGCCAGGTTAGCTTCAAACTCCTGACCTCTGGTGATCCACTTGCCTCAGCCTCCCAAAGTGCTAGGATTACAGGCATGAGCCACCACGCCCAGCCTATATATTTCAATCACCCACATCTTTGGTGTAGGGTATAATGTTTTCATATCCTCGTGAGATAATCTCCAAGGGAGACACTTGGTCAGAGCACACAGTTCTATTTATCTAGTTTCTGAGGATTAGTCTCAGGGGCAACTTTATATAATAAATGTTGACTATAGAATACACATCTTCTCTACTTAAATCAAAAGTCCAAATTGTGACCCAGGAATGCCAATAGTACTTTCCCTTCTCTTCTTCACATGCTTGTAACTGCATGTGTGGAGTGAGGGAGCCAATTCTTTTGAAAACGTTCATCCCTCCCTCTTTCTAAATGATTCTAGGATTTAGATGTGTGACAAACAAAAAGAAGAAAAGAAAAGCCATTTTCTTGGAAGCTGCAAAGGATTGATTTCCCCCCTTGTTTTTTGTTTGTTTGTTTTTTTTTTTTTGAGAGCCGCAGAACACACAAAAAATAGGATGTGTTTCTAAAAAGCTCTAACATATCTATTAGCCACAATCTTTTTTGTGTGCTAAAAGAAACCAGCCACAGTAATACCGCTGCTGCCAAAAAAAAAAAAAAAAAAAAAAAAAAAAAATAGTGCTGCCTGAACCTTTGTTAACTTCCTCCTTGTCAGGATGACTTAGTCTTTCTTAAATCCTCATCGGAAGATAAGATCTTTGTTGCTTTGGGGCAGGTAGGCCAAGGGTGGTTTGATTGACTTTGTCACCTAGATGTGGTCACAGAGGTATCAGAGGTTGACAGTGTAGCTACTTGGTTAAAAATGACAACCATCTAAAGAAAAGTACACAAATAGTGTCTACACTTTCTTGGAACTGGGAGTTGGCTTTCTTGGACCCTTCCCTCCAGCTTCAAAAAAGAAATTGCTAAATGCTCAATTTGGTGTTTGCCTAAGGGTGGCTAAACAAGCTGCCTAGTGGGGTGTTTGCCCTTATTTCTGAGAAGGAAAGCCTTTCACTCAGTTTGGTTCTAACAAAACAAATCTACTGAAACCAGAGTGGGGAAGGAACTTATCAACAAAGGTCAACTAGAAAAAGTACCGAAAATAGAGTTTTCTGTCAAAGCTTGGGAGCAACTAAAAGGCAGAAAGAGATCTTTTGGGTTCCAAAGAAGACCTAAAGAAATTCACCTATCTGACTGATTTTCAGACATCAGGGAGTGAAGCAAAATTGGTAGAGACAGTTCTTCTTTCGAAGCATGGTAGGGGTTGGGATGTATGGGGGAGAGTGAGGGGATGAGATGCTCTTCTGTTCTCATGCTCCAAAAGTGGCACCTTCCAAACCATATTTTAAAAGTCACACTGATTAGGGGATCATGAAAATGTCAGAAGAAGCAAAATGAAAAGCAAGATGGTGAACTGTGCAGTTCCATTCCTAGACTTCTCCCTGACGTTAGAATATGACTAGGACTCTGATTTCTCCTGCCAATCTCCAAAGAAACTCCAGTTACAGAGCCAGGACCAAGTAGGAATAATTGTACTCAAAGCCTTTCTTTGTGGAGTGGAAATGACCTCTTCTGTTTACAGAGTCATAAAGGACATCTGAACTCCACTAGCTCTTCCTCTTCCACTTGAAGGAAAAAAAAAAAAAAAAAAGGGTTGGTTCAAGGTGGTGCACTGAGCCTGCATGCTTCCACCTTTCCAGATCTCAGTGAAATGTGATCCATGAGATAAGACTAAGTCCGAGGCATTACCTAGAAAATGCCAGGTGAGGGGAGCTGAAGAATTTCTGAATGGTAGCAGGCTGATAGGAATACCAAAGCATTGAGAAACACACAGTCCACCACACTGAAGGACGGGGCTGCTGGATAAATAATTCTTGAGCCTGTAAACTTCACTGGGACAAGTCACCATCTGTTGTATTCATTACTGTATTATTTCTGCCTTGCATAGCTCCTGGCATAGAGTAGGTGTTTGATATTACTGTAAAATCTGAATATGCTAATTTTCTCAAGAGAAAACTAAGCCCAAGGTCAACAGGACAGGGAAGAAGTGTATTGCAGGATGCTTGACCAGATAGACGAAGTGCCAGGCCAGTGCCCCACCTCTCCCAGTGGCACATAGAGCAGCTAGTTATTGTGTTTGCTCCCAGGCTTTCTGAGTAAAGGATCAGTCATGGGAGATCCTTAGAATAAGAACTGGGGTGAGAGAGAAAAGTAGAGCATTGCTCCAGTTATTATTGAACTGTTAATTAAGGAAAGACACAACTGGGGACAGGTGTAAAATGCCCTGAGGTGCTAAAAGGTAACTTTTCCTACTTGTTTATTTGAGGCCAACCTGCTGGCCTCCCCCGCCTGCCCATGAACTTTGGAGTACAACACGTGTTACAGTTAGTCACCACATTTAGTGGGCGGACAGGGCAAGAGATGTTGGAAGGAAACCAAAACAATTGGTGAGGAAAGGAGACCAGTTACCAATGCAGGTCAATTTACATTTGCAAAGGAATAACTGAGAACCACCAGACCTTAGAACCAACCTCATAGCCTGAAACTGAATGAGTACAGAATTAAATTCTAAGGAGGCAGCAAATGCAGGCAGCCAAAGAGAACGTTCAAGTAATTTTATTAAGTTCCCTGATATAAAATCCGTATTAAATCCATTAAAAAAAAAGAGCTATAGAAAAGCAGCAATTGGAGAAAAGAAAGAAATCTTTAAAACTAAAATATGATTAACAAATTATAGAAACTCAATACCAGAAATGAAGTACAGAACAGATACAGTTGAAAAGAGAACTAGTGATTTGGAAGACCAAATCAAGGTATTCTCCCTGAACATAGTGCAAAAAGCTAGAGAAAAAAATTATGAGGAAAAAATTAAGAATATAGAAGATTCAGAAGAAAAAAATCTGCTTAATAAAAATTGTGGGAGATTTTGGAGGCAGAGCAAGATGGCAAAATACAAAGTGCCACCTATCTTCCCCCCCAGCAAGGACACCAATTTAACAATTATCTATACAGAAAAAAAACACCTTCATCAGAACCAAAAATCAGGTGAGCCCTCATAGTACCTGGTTTTATCTTCATATTGATGAAAGGGCCACTGAAGAGATAGAAAAAACAGTCTTGAATTGCCGATGTCACCCTTCCCCACTGTGCTGTCACATTAGAGTGGAAAGGGAAACAGGACCAAACTCAGCTAATGCCCACTCACAGAGGAAGCATTTAAACCAGCCCTAGCCAGAGGAAATTCATGATTCCAGTGGTCAGAACTTGAGATCCCGCAAACCTCACCACCATGGGCTACAGTGCTGTGTTTCTAAACAAACTTAAAAGGCAGTCTAGGCCATAAGGACTGGAAGGCTGAGCGAATCCTAGTGCTGAACAAGACCTAAAGAGAGTGGACTGGGGGTGGGGCATGTGACCTACTGAGACACCAGCTGGGACATCCAAGGGAGTGCTGGCATAACCCCTACCCTAGCCCAGGCTACACAGCTCATGGTTTCAAAAGATACCCCTTCCTTCTGATTCGGGAGAGAAGAGGGAAGAGTGGGGAGTACTGCATCTTGCATCTTGGATACCAGCTCAGTCACAGCAGCAGAGGGCACTGATCAGGGTCCTAAGGCCTTCATTCCAGATCCTAGCTCCCAGATGACATTTCTAGACATACCCTGGGCCAGGAGGGAACCCACTCCCCAGTAACACTGTGGTTCTTGCAGACTCGTAGAGGTATCGCCTTGATGGTCTTGGACAAAATCTGGGAGAATTATCTGGATAACCAGGCAGAGACTCTTGTTCTCCTCCCACACTTACTCCCGTACTTTCCTTACTTGAAGGAAAGGACACAGTCCTGGCAGCATTCATCACCTACTAACTGAAGAGCCCTTGGGCCCTAAATAACCAGCAGCAACACCCAGGTAAAATGTTGGGGGCCTTGAGTGAGTCTCTGAGACTGGCTGGCTTCAGGTGAGACTCAGGACATTACCATTTGTGGTGGTTGTGGGGCAAAACTCCTTCTGCTTGAGAAAAGCAGAGGGAAAAGCAAAGGGAACTCTGTCTTGCAACTTAGGTACTAGCACAGCCACAGGGGGATAGAGTACTAAGCAGCCTCTTGGAGCCCTCGACTCCAGGACTTGACTTTTGGATGGCATTTCTGGACCTGTCCTGGGCCAGAGAGGAGCACATGGCCCTAAAGAGTGAGTCCCAGGCCAGGCAGCATTCACTATAAGCTGACTTAAGAGCCCTTGGGCCTTAAGAGAACATTGGTGGTAGTGTGGCAGTACTCCTTCTGGCCCGGAGTGGTAGTGGCTACAGAGTGAGGCTCCTCTCCCTTTGGAAAAGGGAAGGCAGAGGAGGAAGGACTGCATCTTGTGCATTGATCTGCACCTTGTGGTTTGAGTGCCAGCTCAGCTGCAGTACAATAGAACACCAGGTAGACTTCTAAGGTTTTTGACTATATTCCCTGACTCCTGTACAGCACCTCTGGACCCACCTGGTGCCTGGGGGACCTTGCCACCCTGAAGGGAAGGTCGCAGGCCTGGCTGGCTTGGGTATCAAGTGATCGAAGAGCCCTAGGGCCTTGAGTGAACATAGGCAGTAGCTAGGGAGTGGCTATAGCAGGCCTTTGGTGAGATCCAGTGCTGTGCTGGCTTCAGGTGTGATCCAGAGCAGTCATAGTGGTGGTGGCCACAGAGGTTCTTGTGTCACTACACCCCAGCTTTAGGTGGCTCCAAACAAAGAGAGATTCTGTTTGTTTGGGAGTAAGTATGGGAAGAGAACAAGAGTCTCTGCCTGGTACTCCAGATAATTCTCCCAGATCTTGTCCAAGGCCATCAAGGCAGTACTTCTATGAGTCTGCAAAAACCACAGTGTTACTGGGCTTGGGGTGCCCAGTGAAGCAGATACAGCTTAGATCACAATGCCCAGGTTCTTGTTCTTTCAAATATCTGAAAAGCCTTTCCAAGAAAGACAGCTACAAAAAAGCCCAGTGAGGACTATAATAAATACCTCACTCTTCAATGGCCAGACACTAAAGAACATCTACCAGTATCAACACCATTCAGGGAAACATGACCTCACCAAATGAACTAAATAAGCCACCAGGGACCAACCCTGGAAAAATGGAGATATGTGACTTTTCAGACAGAAAATTCAAAATAGCTGTGTTGAGGATACTCAAAGAAATTCAAGATAACACAGGGAAGGAATTCAGAATTCTATCAGATAAACTTAACAATGAGATTGAAATAATTAAGAAGAATTAAGCAAAAATTCTGAAGCTGAAAAATGCAACTGGTATACTAAAGAATGCATTAGAGTCCTTTAATAGCATAATGGATCAAGCAGAAGAAAGAATTGGTGAGGTTGAAGACAGGCTATTAGAAAATACAGTCAGAAGAGACAAAAGAGAAATGAATAACAATGAAGCACACCTATAGGATCTAAAAAATAGCTTCAAAAGGACAAATCTAAGAGTTATTGGCCATAAAGAGGAGGTAGAGAAAGAGATAGGGTTAGAAAGTTTATTCAAATGAATAATATCAGAGAACTTCCAAAACCTAGAGAAAGATATCAACATTCAAGTACAAGAAGAACACCAAGCAGATTTAACCTAAAGAAGACTACCTCAGGGCATTTAATAATCAAACTCCCAAAGGTCAAGAATAAAGAACGGATCGTAAAAGCAGCAAGAGAAAAGAAACAAAGTACAATGGAGCTCCACTATGTGTGGCAGCAGACTTTTCAGTGGAAACTGAAAAGAGAAATAGCCCAGGAGAGAATTACATGACATATTTAAAGTGCTGAAAGAAGAAAATAAACTTTTACCCTAGAATAGTATATTTGGCAAAAATATCCTTCAAATATGAAAGAGAAATAAAAACATTCCCAGACAAATAACAGCTGGGGGATTTCATCAACACCAGACCTGTTCTATAAGAAATGCTAAAGGGAATACTTCAATCAGAAAGAAAAGAACATTACTAAGTAATCACCTGAAAGTACAAAACTTACCAGTAATGGTGAGTACACAGAAAAACACAGACTATTTTAACACTGTAATTGTGATATGTAAACTACTCTTATCCTGAATAGAAAGACTAAATGATGAACCAATAAAGAATAATAACGACAACAGCATTTCAAGACATCAGTAAAATAAGATATAAATAGAAACAACAAAAAGTTAAAAAGCATGGGGACAAAGTTAAGGTGTAGAGATTTTATTAGTGTTCTCTTTGATTGTTTGTGTGTTTGTTTATGCAAACAGTGTTGTTATCAGGTTAAAATAATGGTACATAAGAGTATCTGCAAGCTTTGTGGTAACCTCAAACCAAAAAAACATATAATGGAGACACAAAAATAAAAAGCAAGAAACCAAATCTTACCACCAGAGAAAATCACCTTCACTAAAGGAAGACAGGAAGGATAGAAAGATGGAAGAGAAGACCACAAAACAACCAGAAAACAAATAACAAAGTGGGAGAAGTAAGTCTTTATTTATCAGTTAAAAACACTGAATGTAAATAGACTAAACTCTCTAATCAAAAGACATAGACTGGATGAGTGGATGAAAAAAACAAGACCCATTAATCTGTTGTCTACAAGAAATACACTTCACCTATAAAGACATACATAGACTGAAAATAAAGGGATGGAAAAAAAAAAAAAAAACCCCGAAAATCAGCAGGAGTTGCTATAGTGCCATCAGACAAAATAGCTTTCAAGCCCAAAATTATAAGAAGAAACAAAGAAGGTCACTATATAATGTTAAAGGGGTCAATTCAGCAAGAGGATATAACAATTTTACATACATATGACTCAAACACTGAAGCATCCAGATATATAAAACCAATATTAGAACTGAAGAGAGAGATAGGTTATAATACAGTAATAGCTAGAGACTTCAACACTCCACTTTCAGCATTGGACAGATCTTCCAGACAGAAAATCAACAAAGAAATACCAGACTTAATCTGCACTATAGAACAAATAGATCTAGTAAATATTTACAGAACATTTCATCCAATGGCGACAGAATACACATTTTTTTCCTTAGCACATGGATCATTCTCAAGGACAGGCCATATGTTAGGTCACAAAACAAGTCTTACAACATTAAAAAAAAATTGAAATAATGACAAGCGTCTTCTCTCATCACAATGGAATAAAACTAGAACTCAATAACAAGAGGAATTTTGGAAACTTTACAAATACATGGATATTAAACAATATACTCCTGAATTACCAGTGAGTCAATGAAGAAATTAAAAAGGAAATTTAAAAAATGTATTGAAACAAATGATACCAAAACCTATAGGATGCAGCAAAATCAGTACTAAGAGGGAAACTTATAGCTATAAGTGCTTAAATAAAAAAAATAAAAAAAAAAGGAAAACTTCAAATGAGCAATCTAACAATGCATCTTAAAGAACTAGAAAAGCAAGAGGAAACCAAACCCAAAATTGGTAGAACAAAATTGGTAGAAGAAAAGAAATAATAAAGATCAGAACAGAAATAAATGAAACTGAAATAAAAACATACAAAATATCAATGAAACAAAAAGTTGGTGTTTAGAAAAGTTAAACAAAATTGACAAAACTTTAGCCAGACTAAGAAGAAAAGAGAAAAGATGCAAATAAATAAAATCAGAATTGAAAAAGGAGACATTACAACTCATACAACAGAAATTCAAAGGATCATTAGTGGCTACTATGAGCACCAAATGCCAATAAATTGGAAAATTTAGAAGAAATGGACAAATTCCTAGAAAAATACAACCTACCAAAATTAAATCAGGAACAAACCCAAAACCTTAACAGACCAATAACAAGTAATGAGATAGAAGCCTTATATAATAACAAGTCTCCCAGTAAAGAAAAGCCCAGGACCTAATGGCTTCACTGCTGAATTCTACCAAACATTTAAAGAAGAACTAATACCAATCCTACTCAAACTATTCTGAAAAATAGAGGAGGAGAGACTATTTCCAAACTCATTCTACAAGGTCAGTATTATCTTGATACCAAAACCAGACAAAGACACACACACATACACACACACACACACACACACACATATAAAATGAAAAACAAAAAACTACAGGTCAATATCTCTGGTGGATATTTATGTAAAAATCCTCAACAAAATACTAACAAATCGAATTCAACAATACATTAGAAAGATCATTCATCACAATCAAATGGGATTTATCCCTGGGATGCAAGGATGGTTCAACATATGCAAATTAATCAATGTGATACATCATATCCACAGAATGAAGGGTAAAAACTATATGATCATTTCAATTGATGCATGCAATAAAATTGAACATCTCTTCATGATTAAAAACCCTCAAAAAACTGGGGAAAAAGGAAATATACTTCAACATAATGAAAGCCAGATATGAAAGACCCACAGATAGTATAATACTGAATGTGGAAAAACTTAAAGCCTTTCCTGTATGCTCTAGAACAGGACAAGGATGTGCCCACTTTCACCACTGTTATTAAACATAGTACTGGAAGTCCTAGCTAGAACAATAAGCCAAGAGGAAGATATAAATGTCATCCAAACTGGAAAGGAAGAAGTCAAATTATCCTTGTTTGCAGATAACATAATCTTATATTTGGAAAAACCTAAAGACTCCACGAAGAAACTATCAGAACTGATAAACAAATTCAGTAAAGTTACAGGATACAAAATCAACATACAAAAATCAGTAGCATTTCTATATGCCAATAATGAGCAATCTGAAGAAGAAATGAAAAAAGTAATCCCATTTACAGTGTCCACACATAAAATTAAACATCCAGAAATTAACTTAACCAAAGAAGCAAAAGATGTTTGTAATGAAAACTATAAAACACTTATGAAAGAAATTGAAGAGGACACCAAAAAAAGAGAAAATATTCTAAATAACATATAAAATATTCTATGTTCCCCAATATAGATTGGGAAAATCAATATTGTTAAAATATTCATACTACCCAAAGCAATCTACAGATTCAATGCAAACTCTATCAAAATACCAATGATATTCTTCACAGAAATAGAACAAACAATCCAAAATTTATATAGAACTACAAAAAGAGCCAGAATAGTCAAAGATATCTTAAGCAAAAAGAACAAAACTAGAGGAATCACATTATCTGCTTTCAAATTATACTACAGAGCTATAGTAACCAAAACAGTATAGTACCAGCATAAAAACAGACACATAGACCAATGGAACAGAATAGAGAACCCAGAAACAAATCCACACACCTAGCATGAAAACATTTTTTGACAAAGGTGCCAAGAATATACACTGGGGAAAAGATAGTCTCTTCAACAAATGGTGTTAGGAAAACTGGATATCCAAATGCACAGGAGTGAAACTAGACCCCTATCTCTAGCCATATACAGAAATCAAATAAAAATGGATTAAAGACTTAAATCGAAGACCTTGAACTATGTTTTCTACTACAAGAAAACATTGGGGAAAATCTCTAGAACATTGGCCTGGGCAAAAATTTATTGAGCAATACCCCACAAGCAAAGGCAACCAAAGTAAACATGCACAAATGATACCACATCAAGTTAAAGAGCTTCTGCACAGCAAATGAGACAATTAACAACGTGAAGAGACAATCCAGAGAATGAGAGAAAATATTTGCAAACTACCCATCTGACAAGGGATTAATAACCAGAATATATAAGGATTTCAATTCTACAGGAAAAATCTAATAATCCATTCAAAAAATGGGCAAAGACTTGAATAGACATTTCTCAACAGAAAACATACAAATGGCAAACAGGCATATGAAAAGGTGCTCAACATTATTGATCACCAGAGAAATACAAATTTAAACTACAATGAGATATCATCTCATCCCAGTTAAAATGGCTTATATCCAAAAGACAGGCAATAACAAATGTTGGCCAGTATGCAAAGAAAAGAGAACACTCATACACTGTTGGTGGGCATGTGAATTAGTACAACCACTATGGAGAATAGTTTGGAGGTTCCTCAAAAGCTAAAAATTGAGCTACCGTATGATCCAGCAATCCCACTGCTAGGGATATACCCAAAAGAAAGAAAATCCATATATTGAAGAGATATTTGCACTCCTATGTTTGTTGCAGCACTGTTTACAATAGCTAACATTTGTAAGCAACTTAAGTGTCCATCAACAGATGAATGGATAAAGAAAATGTGGTACATATACACAATAGAGTACTATTCAGCAATAAAAAATAATGCAAATCCAATCATTTGCAACATGGATGAAGCCAGAGATCATTATGAAGTGAAATAAGTCAGACACAGAAAGACCAACATTGCATGTTCTCATTTATTTGTGGGTTCTAAAAATCAAAACAAGTAAACTCCTGGACATAGAGAATAGAAGGATGGTAACCAGAGGCTGGGAAGGTCATGGGGAGCTGCGGGAGAGGTGAAGGATAGTTAATGGACACAAAAAAACAGAAAGAATGAATAAGACCTACTATTTGATATCAAAACAGGGTGACTATAGTCAATAATAACTTAATTGTATATTTTAAAATAACTTAGAAAGTGTAATCAGATTGTTTGTAACTCAAAAGAGAAAGGCTTGAGGGGATGAATACCCCATTACCTACATATATACCTATCCTACTACCCACTGTGTACCCACAAAAACTTTTTTAAATGTTTCCATTTAATGTGAGGCAGGATAAATAAAGATTGACATTATTTTAAACAATTATAGGACAGCATGGATAAGATGACAGGGAGTCATTAGTAGAGAAACACCCACTGTATCACTTGACTAGCCTAAGTAAATAAATAAATATTAAGTCATTAGGTTAAAATTTAAAACCCAATAATTCTGGAACCACTATGTGCCAAGCAAGAATACTGAAAGAGAGGTATACAGATACATCCCATTAAAGATTCTGAATTTCTGACTTGTTTGCTTTTACATTCATAGTGTATCTCTTGTATACGGCATGTAGTTGAGTCTTGTCTTTTCATTTGTTTGAAAACATCTGTGCTCCCATTTTGCCTATGTCAGAGCTACCAGACTCCTTTTAATTGTTGTCCACTATCATCTCCATTTCACAATAGCTTTAGACATGGTGTTCTCCATTTTCTCTTCCAAATAATCAGTCCCCTTAGGCAGATATGTGGGGTTGATCCTGTGGCCTGCCTTTCTCTCTGGGAAGAAACCCGGTGCCACTCAAAAGGAGTTTGGGGTTGGGACCTGCTTTTCCCGGGGTGACATTCCTACTCTATAATGGGCTTTGAGGAGGAGTGGCAGTCCCTGGTCTTCTTGGCTTGCCCATCTCAGCGTGAAACCTCCACCCTATGAGCTGGCTGGAGTGTAGGTGTTTGGAGCCCCAGTACTCTTGGGTGCCGCACTTGGGGCAGAGCTTCCACACTACTGGTGGCGGTGCATGATGGGGGAAGCAAGACGTGTTCTTCTTGGCCATGCCTACCAGGAATAGAACTCCTACAACATAGGGCTGGGATGGACAAAAAAAATGTCAGTAGCCTGCCCTTCTGAGGGTAAAACTGTAGCCCCAGACTGGGAACTTAAGGGAGAGGAAGGTCCCCTCCTCATTTTCTTAGTTGCACATTCTCAGGGTAGAGCTTCCATAACACAGACCTGAGGAGAGGTGAGGAAATGGAATGAGCAGATCATGGTTCAAGTGCCACAGACTGTCAGTGTTCTTACCAATATTTAGCAGATTTTCTTGAATAAATACTTCTCCATGTGTTGTATGTTGTATGTCTTTAGGACAATTTCCAGAGACTTGGAATGATTTTTTAAAAAATAGTTTTCACCAGTTAAATTGCTATTTTACTTGGGAGAGGGCCTGGGAAGTCCTGCTCCCACCTGTAAATCCTTCATTATTTCTGATGAATCATTTTCAGTGACTCTTGTCTTTATTTCCATGTATAAAATGTGTCTTTTATCAGGCTGTTTTAAAGATTTTTTTCTTTATCCTTGGTTTTCAGCGATTTGTCAATTATGTGCCTAGATATGAATTTCTTTTTTTTTTTCTGTTTGAGGTATACTGGGCTTCTTAGATTCATAAATTGATATTATTATCCAAATTTGGAAAATTTTCAGCCAAGTCTCCTTCAATATTTTTTGCCTCATTAATTCTCTTTTCTCCTGAATAACACGTATGTTAGATTGCTTAGTATTTCCCTATTGGTAAGGAAGGCTCTGTTAATTTCTTTTCAAATATTCTTCTCCTTCAGTTGGTGATTTTCATTGGCTTTTCTTCAAGTTCTCTGATCTTTCCTTCTATTGTTTTCAAACTGATGTTGATCCCATCCATAATTTTTTCAGGTATTGTACTTTTTATTTCAGATATTGTATTTTTCAGTTCTGAGATTGCATTTTTTTAGTTCTGATTTCCATTTGGTTCTTTTTCAGCGTTTTCATCTCTTTTCTGAAATCCTCATGTCTCCACACATTACACCTATTGTTTTCTATAAATTCTGTAACATATTTACAATAGTAATTTTAAAGTCCTTATATGCTAATTCCAATACCTGCTTTGTTTGTAGGTATCCTTTTTTTTCTGCAGTTTCTCTCTCTCTTTCTATTATTGTCATATATTTCTGCTTCTTTACATGTCTGGTAATTTTTATTGTATGCTGGACAATGTAGAAACTCTAAATTCTGTCATTTTCATCAGATTAGTATTTGGTTTTGTTCTAGTAGGCAAGTAAATTTCTTGTGGATAACCTTAATCCTGTGTAGGCTTGTTTCTAGGCTTTATTAAGCTAGTTATATTTAATTTTTGCTCTTACTCCTAGGATATAACTCTGAGTTTTGGGATATGATCCTCATATCTAGGGCATGATGCTTCTGGCATACTGATGGAATTCAAGAGATGTTTATCAAGCCCCACTAATTTGGTGAGATTTTAACTTCAAACTGTATCTCTCCAGTACTAGGCAGCTGCCGAAATCTCCACTTAGCCTTCCAGCTGATGTTTTCTGCTATGCTCTTTGGAGTCTTGCCCTGCACATTTGTGGTTAAAGAGTCAGCCAAGGTTTTGAGAAGATTTTGTACATAATTCTGGGACCTCCCCGTTCTATTACTCCTAACCTCCTGGGATCCCCCAACAACCCACTTCAATTTCCAGTTGCTCTGGCAGCCCTGTACTCAAGCCTCTAATTCTTTAGTTGAATAAGTACTTGTTCTGCAGGTGGTGGATGTCTGCAGGTAAAAAAACCAGTTAAATATGTATTATATCTCCTCCAGTTTGTACCTATTTTTGGTCCTTCTTGTGCATGTGTGTGTGTGAGAGAGAGAGAGACAGAGAGAGACAGAGAGAGAGGGAGAGAGGGAGAGAGAGAGAGAGAGAGAGAGAATGAGTTCATAAGCAGTGGAAGGTTTAGTCTGATACTAACTACTCTGCCATTACTCAAAGCTGGAAGCCTTTATATTTTTTAAACATTAATGAAATTATACCATATATTCTATTTGATAACATTTTGGTAAAAAGTTGAACAACATATTTTAGATATCATTGTATACATATATTTTAATTGACTTTATGTCTTTTGCCTGCTATATGGTGTTCCATATATCAATAAAAGGCTGTAAAACAAGGATAAATTATAAATGGAGTTATAGGTTATGAATTAGGTCTCTTTCAATGTTCTTTGAGAGATATTAAATTAGTTTCTTTTGAATTATATAAGAGCGGACCACAAAAGACTAGTTATATTTGGGTCTGTAGCACCATGAATTGAAATAATCCTCTATAATGAACATTTTGGTTGTGTTCAGTTTTCGCTATTACAAGCAATGATGCAATGAACATCCCTGTATATTACTTTTCCGTCTTTCCTAAAGGATTATTTGTAGGAGTTGAAATGTTGAGTCAAACTAAATCCACATTTATAATTTTAATAAATAGTTACCAATTACTATTTAATAATTCTATACTCTCCAACAGTAAATGAAATTGCCTATTTCTTCACAATTTTAACAATATTGGATGTTTTCAACCTTTAAATCTTTCCCATAAACACAAACATGCTCATAGCATTTTTAAAAAGATAAATTGTCAAGTCCTCTTTTGCTGTTCTAAATCCTGATTCTGAGCTATTTTAAATTTCTCTTTCTAATTTCCTAACATTGTGACTCAGTCTTAGAATAGGAAAATCAATTTTGGCTCTGGGCTCCCCACTCAAAAACAATTTGGATTCTATGTCCAGGCGCGCTGCTGCTGATAAAGCATCATTCCCAGTTCAACCTGGTCCAGGGTTTTATTTCCTAGGGTTCTTCTACATGGGTATTCACAGCTTACCTCATTCCTTTCACATTCCCTCGTTTACTTTTGAAATTTACTGCATTCCCTAAAATAGACAGTTTTATCTTTGTAAATTATGCCACTACAATTTCAGTTGAACCATATTCCTGTAACAATTGGTTGAAAAGTATTTTGTCAGTAAGAAATGTTCCTTTATGCCTCAAGAATTACTGCTGTAGCTTCCTTAGCTTCCTTACTTAAAAAAAAGTAATCATTAGAGAGCAAATTACATATTGGAACATTTTGTCAGTAAAATATATATGTTGATCTTGGACTTCCAAGTTTAAAATATATATATATTTTAAAGTAATTTAAGAAAATTTTAAACTGAAANTATCTTTGTAAATTATGCCACTACAATTTCAGTTGAACCATATTCCTGTAACAATTGGTTGAAAAGTATTTTGTCAGTAAGAAATGTTCCTTTATGCCTCAAGAATTACTGCTGTAGCTTCCTTAGCTTCCTTACTTAAAAAAAAGTAATCATTAAGAGAGCAAATTACATATTGGAACATTTTGTCAGTAAAATATATATGTTGATCTTGGACTTCCAAGTTTAAAATATATATATATTTTAAAGTAATTTAAGAAAATTTTAAACTGAAAGTCATTGTGAGATAAAAGTTCCTATCAAGTGTGCAGCAAAATGAATAAAATATATTAATCAAAACATATAATTGTGAAATTTAAGAATATTGGAATCAAATACATATATATATATATGTCAAATACAGCTTAAAGATAGCAGATATTAAACACACATGTCTTCCTGTACTTTTTATGGATCCCCACTAACTAACATATAGGAAGGAAACCCAAGAAGGAAAGGATAATTGGAGGGAAAATGAAAGCCATCAAATGTTGTGAGTTAGAAAACAGAAAGAGGAAAGAATACTGACCTAGCGGGTCTAGGACAGCTAGCTATGTCCTAAGTGAGCAAGCTAAGTAGTAGCCCATTTTCTAAAATAGAACCACAAAGTCGCAAGAATTAGAAGTAGCAGGGGTTTATGATTTGGGAGTAAAGGGGAATACAAAAGTCTAGGAGTCAGATAGACACAAATCCAAATCCTCCCTGCTGCCCCACCCAAATCCTAATGCTTACTTTGTGTGATCAGATAATTAACCCCTCTTTCCCTCAGCAGAAATTTGTGGTTTATACTCTAGAGACAGCAAAAACAGAAGGTCTCTGAAGTGTGGGATACATGGCACAGTTGAGGACAGCAATCATTTTGAAAGAAGGAGGACTAAATACTAAATGTTGAAGCCCTCTGCTACAGCTCATGGCCCTCTTCCATCACTAGGTTCCCAGAAAACTGTGCAGGATCTTAGAAGATTCTTCTCTGAAAACATCTGACAAGCCAAAAGAAAAGATTTAAAGATGCTGATATTAGGATTATCCAACAAACAGCTCAGCCTGATAATCCTACAAGTGAGCTAATGGTCTTGAAACCCCACCCACAATACAGAGTCTCATTCAGCTTTTTAGGGCTCCAATTTTAAATATAAATGAACAGCCAACCATCATCTTTTAAAGAAAGTCTCTAACATGAAAGGCCGAGACTAAAAACAAAGAGACTGAAGTAATTTGGAGAAAACATAAATTAGATAAGAAGACAAAAACTATCAGAGAGCAAAGAGAATATATTGTAAATAGGAAGGAGGATGCTGTTTTGAAATGGTGCATTCATACAACAAAAGAGTCTTAGCAATTAAAAATATTATGTTATAAATTAAAAATCCAGTAAGAAGGTTGGAAGGAAAATTTGATTAAACTTTCCAAAGGACAATAAAATGACAAAAAATAAGAGAGAAAGGGCAAGGAACTTTAAGGATCAAGCCAGGAAGTCCAATATCTAAACACTATGAGTCATAGAAAGAGATAAAAAGAAAACAGTAAATGGAATCATCAAAAAGTAATTTAAGAAAATTTCAAACTGAAAGTCATTGTGAGATAAAAGTTCCTATCAAATGTCCAGTAAAATGAATAAAATATATCAGTCAAAACATATCATTGTGAAATTTAAGAATAGTGGAATCAAAGAAAAAATTCTAAAGCTTCTAGAGAGTGAAAAATTGGTTAGATTCTAATGAAAATCAGAATGACCATTAATCTTCTCAATGATAACACTAGAAGCTAGAAGTAATTCTGCAGAAAAATGAATTTTATAGAATTTTATACCCAGCCAAGCTATCAAATAAAATAATGTCTTTTTCAGACATATAAGCTCTCAAACAGCACTCTATGCACATTTCTCAAGATGCAATTAGAGGAGCTCCTCCACCAAAATAAAAGAGGAAAACAAGAAAGATATTGGAATGCAGGACAAACAAGTGCAATAAATCCCAGCATGATATTGAGAGAAAATCTTCAGGATAACAGCTATGTAGCAAGTCCACAGGGCAACTTATCTATATTGGAGAAAGCCAGAATACTGATAAGGATCTAAGATGATGAAGTTGATAGAATGCTTGCATATGAACATTTTTGAGAGTTTGGGGATGACTTAATGATAAATGCATAGAAACTAAACAAACAAGAAGAGGAATTCAAGGTAAATCTAAAAGCTGGATAAGGAAAAGTCATCACAGTTCAACATTTATATTGTCATATTAATACTGATCCCACCAAAATTATGGTATAAATATTGGGATAATGAAGGATAAGAAGTGTGTGCCAGGGGAGGCTGGGGGCATTTTCTGACCATCTTGTCATAACTGGGCAGATCCCCAAACCATTTTTTCTTTGTTAGAGGGAAAGATGGTATTAAAGCCTGAACTCAAAGCAATATTTTTGAGATTTACTCACTTTGCCCTAAGTATCTACCATATATACATGTTATTATACTTCTGTTAGTTTTTCTCTGATTAATCTATCTTTTGTTATGGGGTCAATCTCAACTAAGAACTACAAAAGGGTAGAGAGAAAATTATTTCTCTAAATAGTTTTTCCTCCTCTACATTGTCAACAGAGAACAGAAGGAAACAAGTTCTGACGAGTGCAAACTGTGCCTGGAAATTCCAACAGTGAAGACACATACAGGCAGGTTTGCGTCTGAAACATTCACCAGGAATCTCAAATATTGGGACAATCACTACTCAAGGAAGTCTTGCATTACAGGCAAGGCCATCCTACTTGAAGATCTGTTTATTTCACAGACAATGAAGGAGGGGAGGGAATTCTTTGGATTTTTCTTGGGAGCCCAAAATTTAGACTGACCAACAGTGACCTCAGATAATCTTTGCTGGACTTAACAAATTCAGAGGACAGACCATGTCCCAGTCCTGTGGATGACCTAATAAGATTAGCTGTTTGGAAGGCAGGATACATACCTGTCATTGCTAAAGGGCAGGAGGATTATTGCTCAGAGGGTAGAGTAAGCTAATGACATTTCACTGTAGAAATGCTCCATGGGAACAGAATGAAGAGTTTGGGGTGGGAACAGAGAGCAATGAGGATTCTTTAGAGAAGTCCAGAAGGAGCTCATATTTTTTTTTGGTCAAATAAAGTCAGAATACGCTCTAGATCACTCAGATACTAAGACAACTTCATAGTGCTGCCCCCTTAATTGTGTCAGAAAGAAAGAAAATTTAAACCATTTATCTAAAATCAGTGTTGTCAGCAGTGGGGTGTGGGATCCACCTGTCTTCCTTCTCTCAGAGAATCAACTCTTCCTACATTTTCTCATGCAAAAAAGGCTATGGATGAAAGGTCATGAATGGAGTGCTTTTCCATCAGCCTTGAGACAAATACCCTATTAAAAAACCCATGCCGTGCCCTGCCCACAGACTGTCTCAGATGGGATCATGTTGGCTGTTTACTAAATACCACAGGGCAGTAACTACAACCTCACTTTGCTCTGCTGTTTTGCAGGACTTGATGGCTGGTGGCAGGCAGGACCTATTAAAGATTGTCTATTTTATTAATGTCACTCATTTGTTCTCTATAATGATAATGGGAGATACACTAAAAATCCAGCTGGTGGGCTGGGCACATGCTGATATGCAGCTGACATCACCTTTCTGAGGCCCTGGACAATACTTCAGGGGTTCATTTAAATGCTCATAGAGTCCTAAGTTTTGGCATGGCTATGTATTTTAGCCAAATGACCTTGGCTGAGTTAGTTAGCTTCCTTGAGCATCAGTTTCCGGCCTGTAAAGGAAAAAAGGCTAAAACTCTGAATCTCAAATGGCTCCTGGCTCCTAAGATTGTCAGAGGATTAAATGACACAGTGTACTTGAAATCCCCTTCCATGTGCCAGGGGTATAATAAATGCTTCATCATTGCTGCTTCCTTTCCTTTGTCTCCCCTTCCCTGCCTCTCTGTGCTCACTGCACATGAGTGTGTTGTTCCTGCAGAATGAGTTCATTGAGACAGAACAGAATGTAGTTAATTGGACATGTTCTAGCATGCCCTAAATAAATACAATCAGCCCTCTACATCCGTGGGTTCCACATCCCCAGATTCAACCGACTGTGAATCAAAAATATTCTGAAAAAAAAAAAATACAACAATAACAATAATACAAAGAAAAAACAAGACAGTATAACAACTGTTTACATAGCATACATTGTATTAGGTATTGTAAGTAACCTACAGATGATTTAAAGTATACAGGAGGATAGCCTGGCATGGTAACTCACATAATTCCAGCACTTTGAGAGGCCCAGATGGGAGGACTGCTTGAGTTCAAGACCAGCCTGGGCAACATAGTCATGTCTATAAAAAATGTTTAAAAATCAGCCAGGCATGGTGGCATGCGCCTGTAGTCCTAGCTACTAGGGAGGCCAAGGCAGAAGGATCCCCTGAGCTGAGGAGGTTGAGACTACAATGACCTGGGAACACTCCACTATATTCTAACTTGGGCATCAGAGTGAGATCTTGTTTCAAAATAAATAAATAAAGTATACAAGAGGATGTGGTAGGTTATATGGCAATACTGCATCATTTTATACAAGGGAATTGAGTATCCATGGGTTTTGCTTTCTGCAGAGGCCTTGGAATGAGTCTGCTGTGGATACCAAGGGAGGACTGCACCAGTATGCAGTTCCTGTGCAGCCTGTAACTAGGTGGTGGGGTGGGGAAGCAGGGAAGGTGATACATGGGGCATCACCCTAGGCTATCTGTTATGAAAAGCTTTTCTGTGCTAACCATAGAAGACCTCTTCACTGGAACTTGGGATGTTTTGCTTTAGCATCTACTGCTACTCCCGGGAACAGCTGAGTACCAAGGATGTGAGCGTTGGAACATTATAGTCCAGGATTTGTTGATTCACTCTTTCAGCAAACATCGCAAACCTGAGTACAAGCCAGGCACCACTCATTCATTTCTTTATTCATCATCAAATATTTCTATAACATTTATTCTGTGCCTGACACTGTTCTAAGCATTCAACAAATACACTCTCAATGCCTCCTTATAATGGTGTTATGAGGTTGGTTCTATGATTATCTGTGTTTCAGAGGTAGCTGAAACTACCTTTTCACTATTGCTAAACGGAAGCTAAAGACTTGTCAGATGCCTCACTGGGAAAACAAACAAGCTATGTTCGGGTATTTTTGAAGTAGAAGGAAGGGAAGATAAAACTCAAGTTCAATTATCAAGTGGCTCAGTGAGGGAGGCACCACAGTAAGCAAATGAGAACTGAAATGAGAAGACAGCAAAGGGATGAGAAGTCCTGGCAAGTGTGGGGACAGACCGCACAGGCCTGGGGCTATAGACAGAGCTTTCCTGGTTTGGGGTTGTTGTTACAGGGCAAGACCAGTTCCTTCCTGCTTGTCTTACAGGTGCCACCTGGCATCTGACAACGACCAGAGACAATGTCCACTGCCTGCTGAGAAACAGGCAATACAACCACTGCTTGAACATAAATACAGTATGATACCAAGCCAGGGGATATTTTGCAAGGATACAAGTCATATGATGAAAAATGTAACCGATTTACTAATCATTCAAGAAGGAAAAGAAGGTTCCAGAAAACCATGGGTCTCTTTCCATGCGCCCCATAATATGCCACTAACAGTGAACATGAATTGTGGGGGCAGGATAATAAATCAATGTTTTTTGCGTACCACCCAAGATACTGTTCATACACTTTTAAAAATCTTGGTTATTACTGGCTCCCTTGACCCACTAGTTTTCCCATTACACCCCAAGGTTGAGTGTTCTCTACCTCAATGTGTCTGTGGGACAAATCTTTCCAAAGATGTTAATAGGTGGTGTCATGGAAGAGAAGTTTTCAATGCCAAATACATTTGGGAAATACTGCACACTTCTGATGTGGAGATTCACAGTTCACACTGGCAGTTTAAAAGTGTTGAAATTTCTTCTGTTCCCCTGGTAGTCTAAAGGGTGAAATCCAAACTCTTGGCCTGGTTTTAAAAATTAGCTGACTTATCCCACCTTACTTAACAGATGTAATTTTCATGACAGGCAGACTCACAACAACAGTTCCTCCTAGGCATCTTATCCATCTTCACTCCTGGGCCCTCTCTCATCTTCCCCCTTCCCCTAGCACACCTTTCCCAGGCTTTCCACTTACTCCATACTCCTGTCAAGCTCTAGCTCAAGATTCATCTCCTTAACTCCCATTCCCTACAGCGAACTTTCTCTCTACTGTGAAACTGTACCTACACAAGGTGGTGTCATGTCATTCAGATTACTTCAATGTTGCCTTGGAATTATCCTCGGGGTGTATGATAAAGGTAGTTTGTAAGCAGCTTTGCCTATTTTCAACATCTCATGGGAGCCTATTATTGCAGCATGGGCTGTGTACAAAAAAACAATGCTGGAAACATTTCCTGGTGGACGTGCTGATGGCTAGCTTTGTTCCTTTGTAAGACCACTTAGATTCTCTGTGGAGAAGGAAAGGGATTTAATGGACTCACAGTTCCACATGGCTGAGGAGGCCTCACAAAGGCATGGTGGAAGGCAAAGGAGAAACAAAGGCTCTCTTACATGGTGGCAGGTATGGGGGAAACCGACCCCATGATTCAAGGATGTCCACCTGGCCCTGCCCTTGACACCCAGGGATTATTACAATTCAAGGTGAGATTTGGGTGGGAACACAGCCAAACCATATCACCCTGTCTTTAAAAAAGAAAGAAAAGAAAATATATTCAGAACCTGACCACTGCTCACCACCTCAATGCACAAGCTATGTTCCCCTGGAAGCTGAGTCTGAGATGGAGCTGAGTGGGCAGGGAGTGTATTAGGGGGTACTCTTGGGATCAATGCCTGTAGAAAGGGAGAAGTTGGGCTGTGAGGTAGTCACAAGGAAGGTCTGAGCGGACTCCTTGAGGAGCTCTGAACTGGGATGGCCCTTAGGAGTTGTCCTGAGTCCAGGTACAGGGCCAGGCCTTTGTAGCCCTCACTAACAAGCCTCCAGGCAGAGAAAGTGTCACTGGGCAAGGCAGCTGTCTTTAGCAGAGGCGATTCTTGAAGAGGGCTGACAGCCAAAAGCCATTAGCTGGAGCTTCCCGGCTGCCAGAGGAATAAATGTTTAATTCCCAAAGGAGACCTAAGCAGCCTTTACCACACTTCACCATGGCCATCTTGATCGGAGCTCCATCTTCTCAAGAGCAGTGCAACAGCTCCTCACTGGTCTGCCTGCTTCAATCCTCTTATCACATAAGCTAGGGTAATCCTTTGAAAATATGTTAGGTGATGTTCCATCTCTGCTCAAAGTCATCATGTCAGTACCTTCCTGCCTCAACCTGAGTAACATCCAAAGTCATCACAATTGTCTGTACGACCCTACAGCCTCTGCTCCCTCAGCTGTCAGTCCTCAGCCACTACCCTTCCCCTCTTTATAACGGCACCCTAGAGACTCTGAACTCCTTGCTGTTCTTTGAAAATCTTGGCAAGTTCAGTTAAAAGATAAATTTACGCATATTAAAATTTCATGAGTTTATCTGAGCTTTGAATGATTCAGGAATCCGGCAGCACCAGACCACAAGCAGCTCAGCACAGTGCTCGGAGGGGGAGGAGAGCAGGGGCCTTTTATAAGGTGATCATGGAAGCAAGACAAAGAAAATATTTGATTGGTTAAAGCAGAAAGTCCCTGGTGAGAGGTCAGTTTCTAATTGGTAAAGTCCGTAGTTAGAAGTTAGCTGGCAGTTTCTGACTGGTTACGCTTGTTTCATTTTACTGTTTACATTGAGTTGGTTTTCCATTTGCTTAGGAAGGAACCCAGGGTGCTGAAGGTACCTCAGCTAAATGGCCTCCCGATTAATTATGAACAGTTCCCATCTCAGGGTTTTCCCATTTTACTGTTCCCTCTGCCCAAAATGTTCTTTCAGGCATCAGCACTGCTTCCTCCCTCGGGTTTTTACTCCTGTCACCTTCTTGTGGGGGTCTTCTCTGGCTAACCTGTTGGAAACAGTACTGCTCCTTCCCCTGGCTCTCCTTGGGCTTTGCTGCATTCTCTTTCTCCATAGCAAGGGGCTCAAGGGGAGAAATTACAGACTGTCACATTGACTGCTATATCCCCACCACCTATATTCATGCCTGGCAATGGCAGGTGCTCAAAAAGTATATTTTGAATGAATTTCTATAAGCTACAGGAAAAGGTTCCATGATTGGTCCAAATTGAAAATTGGTCCATGATTCTCTAGGAAAGTAAGAGGAGCTGTGTTTCCCTTCCTGTTGTTTAGCTTTGGTCAGACAGGCCATTTGTTTTTCCTTACTCAAATTAAATAAGGAGTTAGCTTAAGTATCTCTTATAGAACAAGCAAACAGTTGAGATATCAGAATTCTGATATTATCTCATACCTAAACCTTATAAAACTTTTTTTTTTTTTTCCAAATTTGCTTTGGCCTCTTAAAAGAATTTTGACACTGTTAAACTTTCTCTAAGGCTTTTGTTCCCTAAAAGCAGTGATACTTAAGAAATCCCCTACTGGGCCAAATACAGCGGCTCATGTCTGTAACACCAGTACTATGGGAGGCCAAGGCAGGAGGATGGCTTGAGCCCAGGAGCTCAAGATCAGCCTGGGCAACACAGGGAGACCCCATCTCCACAACAACAACAAAAAAATTAGCTGGTCTTGGTGGTGCACCTGTTGTTCTGTAGTGTCAGCTACTTGAGAGGCTGAGATAGATCACTTGTGCCCAAGAGGCTGAGGTTGCAGTGAGCCGTGATGACACCACTGCACTCCAGGTGGGGAGACAGAGTGAGACCCTGTCTCTTTAAAAAAAAAAAAAAAAAAAAAAAAAGAGAGAGACAGAGAGAGAGAGAAAGAAATCTCTTACCCTTTTGTGTTTCAAAAGAAACAGCCATCCCCACAAAGGACAATCCTGCCCTGGAATATTCTGTGATAAGACCCACCTTCATCCTTCCCCAAGGCTTCCATGAGGAATCATGGGAGACCAGGACCCCTTCCTTTCCTTTGAGTTATTCTTCATTAATAAATGTTCTCCCTATTACAACGGCATGAATAAAATCATATCCTTAATTGTCCAGTGCATTTTGTGTTTCACAGTTTGATGCCAACACTTGGATATAACTGGACCTCACCTTCCAATTCCCAGTTACTTCACACAGGTAAGGAGGCCTTAGGTCATCTCTAAGTTGTTCAGTGGGAGGGAGCAGAAAATTGGTGATTCCTTTCCTCCCCATCATAAGGATCATGGCCAACTATACAAAAGACAGGTTAACCGGAAAAAAAATAACAAGTGTATTTGATCATAGTTTTTTTTTTTTTTTTTGAGACGGAGTCACGCTCTGTCGCCCAGCTGGAGTGCAGTGGCACGATCTCCGCTCACTGCAAGCTCCACCTCCCGGGTTCACGCCATTCTCCTGCCTCAGCCTCCGGAGTAGCTGGGACTACAGGCGCCTGCCACCACACCCGGCTAATTTTTGGTATTTTTAGTAGACATGGGGTTTCACCATGTCAGCCAGGATGGTCTCGATCTCCTGACCTCGTGATCCACCGGCCTCGGCCTCCCAAAGTGCTGGGATTACAGGCGTGAGCCACTGTGCCCGGCCAGTTTTTTTAAAAACAATTTCATTTTAAAAAATGAAAGCACTTACATTGACCCTAAAAATATAAATATAGCAAACAGGTAACTGGGTGTGTAAAACACTCATTTGCACACACAATCAGGCATTTATGGAAGCATATGCCCCATTTTGCATGTAAAGACAGGTTTCATTTGTACTTTATTGCTTCAAACAATGAACAGCTTATTTGATCATAGGTTTACATGACAGTTGAGCCTTCAGAATAAAGATCCAGAGATACAGGAGAAGCTATCTAATTTTATGCTTAGGTTTGATGAAGCAGGGATGGTCATGTGGAAATGTGATTGGACAAAAAAGGGTATGATCTAACGGAAATAGATTGTGTGAGGAAACCTACCAAGGCCTGGCTGTTCAGATTCTTCTTGGCCTCTCCGTGCAGCATTCCTTCCTCCCAGGTATGGGGTAGGACCCCTCTGGGATGGGGGGTCTTAGTTTCTTTATGGCTGTTACACAGAAGAATGGTGGAAGGTTAGAATAATATTTCTAGGTTTTATGGCTGGCTTTGGGGAAAAGGAGTCCTTGTTTCTATGACCCATCTTGGGGAAGAGGGATCACAGTTTCTATGGCTTATCTCAGGGGAGAATGAGGGGCGAGAGACGGGGCGGGGGGCGCAGAAGAAGGTCAGAGAGAGACTTTGCTTCTGAGGCTACTTTGGAGGCTTTCATTTTGGGGTATTGTTTTCTGAGTCCCAACAGTGGCAATGATGTTCATTTTCAACAAAAGGGAAGACTGGCAATGTTGAACTTAATCTAAGTCTTATACTCTAAAAAGTAGAGATGTTAAGAAATCTTCTGCCCTTTTGGGTTGTAGGAACTGGCTAATTGCCAAGGGCCACACAGGTTTTGCATTTTCTGAAGTAAGACCCACCTCCATCCTTCCTCATGCTCCCTTAAGACTCTCTTTGTTCTCCATAAAAGCCAGGCTCATTCCTTTTCTTTGAGGTATTTCTTATTAATGAATGTCCTCCTACTGCAATAGCCTGAATAAAAATCATATCCTAATTTACTGGTGTATTTTGTCTTTCATACTTTCAAAAGGGGGGGATTTGTGTTGGGAGGGTTTATTTATAGCCTTAAAGCGTCTGTTGGAAAATCAGCAGCTGACAATAGTGAGTGACAAAAGAACTCTTGACAATAGATAACAGATAGCCAAAGGGTCTGCTCCCTCAGCAGAAAGCCAGCATGAAGCTCAGTTTCAGAGCAGGGAATAATTATTACTTCCAGAGGCTGACAGAAACTTGACTCAAGCAGATGGTTGGACAAAAATATATTGTTGGAAGAAATTTCCCAGCATAAAAAGTAAATGTCACTCTATATAATTTGCCCATGAAATCAACTATCTCCAATGTGCTAGCCACAAAAGACTCAGTCCTTCCCTGTCTGGGGGCTCTGGTTATAAAGAGATGGGGTGGAGGCAGAAGTCCCTGGAAGATGGAGACTGTCATATATCACATGTCTACAAGCTCCTGCTCCGCTTCTTGCCATGTGATCTCTGAACAGGGCAGCTCCCCTCTGCCTTCTTCCATCATAAGTGCAAGTAGCCCAAGGCTTTCACCACATGCCCAGTCATTAGTCAGCAGATTCGTGAGCCAAATAAACCCTTTGTAAATTACCCAGTCTCAGGTATTCCTATGTAGCAACACTAAATGGACTAAGATAAACCACTACCTACTATTTATATTCAAAGAAATATTCCCTAGACAGACACCGTCATTCTTGGGCAGGGCACATACCAGGAGCACCAAATTCATCAGCAGTCTATAACTGGGCTTACTTACAGCATTTGTAGTTATTTGTTGTCCTTGGATTAGCAACGAGCTGATGAGTCGTGCTGAAGACCTTGATTTTGGCCAAGTCCTCACAAAATTGATTCATCTTCTAGAAGCTGACAAGTAGGAGGTTATATGTCACCAAAAGAAAGACTAGTAACTACTTGATCAAATCCAACCCATTTTATATTTCCTCCAAATATTCTCCATTAAGAATGTAATTTGACATAAAAAACAGGTCTGCTTAGAGATAGAATATGAAAATGAAATGGAAATATATGAGTATTGCAAGATGTTGGGTTTGTTTTTACTTTTTAAGTGCTCAAACCTGGATTTCATAGCCTATGCTTTGAATTAGCAATGGCTATCAGAATTATTGCCATATATTTTGCATAAGTTTAACAGACAAGGCTTAATTGGCTCACTGAACTGTGTCTTTGTGAGACTTTGATTTTCCTGTAAGAACAGTAAATGCCAACAAGATAGACATCCCTGTTCTTCTAAGCTTTGTTTATAGTTCTAGGAAGTAAACAGGCAGTTATTGTATTAAAAAACATTCCCTGTATGCCAGCGACATCTAATTTTAATGTGGGAGTTTTAGAGGAAAAGGAATGGGATGTCATAAAAAAGAACCCCCAAAATATGCCTAATACCTAGAACTTGAAGTCTGATCTTGATTCCACTGTGGATTAACAAGCCACATGTTTCTCAATGTCACTATCACCTTGATGTATAGGATATTTGCCACTTAGTTTCTAAATGGCTCTGAGATCACATTTTGGAGGCACATTTATCTTGCATACCCATGGCAAGGAGAGCCATTTGTCAAACTGGATGTAAAATAAATTAAATGGGATTCTGCTGCCCATACACATTAATGCCTCCCAAAGAGACCAATGTGCTAACTTGGGCAGGACTTACAAAAGCTCAGTTGAAGTATTACCTCCTCTGTGGCCAACTTAATTGCTCCCTCTGTGCTGACCATGGTTGCTGGTGGTTATAGCTGTCTCCCCAAAAGGCTGAGATCCTGAGGGCACAGACTATGTCTTATTCATCTTTGTATCTCTGGTAACTTGCATAGTGTTTTGTAATCAGCAAGAATTTGCTCAAAGATTGTAAATATTCATTTAAGGGTAGCCAACTGTTAGATCTGAATCCACCCCAACACTGAGTATGCTCTGAAGTGTGCCACAATTCATAGCCACTTATCTTTAGAGTCCTGATAAAGATATTGAGGGACTATGCAGTTTCTATTTCTATACCACAAACATCTGCAGGAGGTGATTCTACCCTCACACTTCTCAGAGCCCTGGGAGGGTGAAGAAGATTAGAAAAACCGGGCCAGGTGCAGTGGCTCACGTCTGTAATCCCAGCACTTTGGGAGACTGAGGTGGACGGATCACGAGGTCAAGAGATCGAGACTATCCTGGCCAATATGGTGAAACCCTATCTCTACCAAAAACGCAAAAATTAGCTGGGCGTGGTGGCACACACCTGTAGTCAGGCTGAGGCAGGAGAATCGCTTGAATCGGGGAGGTGGAGATTGCAGTGAGCCAAAATCATGCCACAGCACTCCAGCCTGGCGACAGAGCAAGACTCTGTTTCAAAAAAAAAAAAAAAAAAAAAAAGAAAAGAAAAGAAAACTCTGATAGCCAAAAGAATTCAACTCAATGGTTTAACAAAACACCTCTTCCAGGCACTGTTCTAAGCATGTTACACCTTTCATCTCATGGAATCCTCACTGTGACCATAGGTGGGTACTGTTATTGTTTGCATTTTACATGTAGGGAAACCGGCACCCAAAGGTGGAGTAACTTGCCCAAGTGATAGAGGCTTAGATAGAGCCTTATTACTTCTCATACCTCTCGCTTCCCAAGAAGCCAGGCAAACGAATCATTTCTCCTCTGCACTCCCATAGACTCGATACTCAGGCACAGGCTTGATTGCATCTTGTTGTAATTAGAGCTTCACGTCTTGTCTCATCGGTCAAACAGTGAGTTCCTGGAGAAGAGGAACTGTGTATTTATTAGTAACCTTTTCACCTCCCTGCTTAGCAGAGTGACTGGCATGTAGTAGCCTCTGCTTGAGTGTTTGCTGAATAACTGAATGAGGGGAGGCTCTATCCAAAGCTACCACACCTGGAGAACTCCGCAGAAAAAGGGATGAAGACAGACTCATCCTACTGCTTCAGGACTGTGTGTGTGTGTGTGTGTGTGTGTGTGTGTGTGTGTGTGTACATCCAACAGCAACTTTCACAGTGGGCCACCAAAGCCTAGTGGAACTAACTGGCATTTAAACCAGATACCCTATATTTTGCTAGAGCAAAGGTAGTCAAATTTTTTTTGTTTTTTTAAGACGGAGTTTTGCTCTGTCTCCCAGACTCAAGTGCAATGGTGCAATCTTGGCTCACTGCAACCTCTGCCTCCTGTGTTCAAGCGATTCTCCTGCCTCAGCCTCCCAAGTAGCTGAAATTACAGGTGCTGGCAATCACAGCTGGTTAATTTTTGTATTTTTAGTAGAGACAGGGTTTCACAATGTTTCCAGGCTGGTCTTGAACTCCTGGAGCTCAAGTGATCCGCCCCCCCTCGGCCTCCCAAAGTGCTGGGATTACAGGCATGGACCACCACATCCATCCCTAAAATATGTTTTTAAAGTTTTTAAAAAGTGTTAAAACGTCAAAATAGTTTAAAAAAAATATGTTATTCATACTTTAAGCCCAGCAATTCCACTTCTAGGAGATTATGCTAAGCATCATCATGGCTATATGTCTATACGTTTATGGTCTAGAGGCCATCAATATAAACATGTGTGTGGCTGAGCAGGTAGTAAGCAGGTGGAAGGAGCTGGGTAAAGGATATGCATTCCGTGGGGTGGGCGATGGGAAGGACCGTGGCACGCTAGAAAAGGCTTGCCTGTTATTGTGATTCAAGGACAGAGATCCAGAGTAGCCAAAGGTTGTTTTTCAATAGGGCCCAAAAATCTCAGTTGAGAAATACTGGCTGTGGTGGATTGCAAAAAATGGACCCAAATTATTCCCCTCATCTCTCCATGCCTTTCGGTAGAGCCCTCCCACACCGACTCTGAGCTGGCACATGACCGACTTTGGCCAGAGATGTCAGCAAAAGGGATGCAAACAGAGGCTTGAAAGGTGTTTCCACACAGGGGCTTGCCTTCTTGCTGCCCCGGGAACCCCCGCCACTACTACCATGTAAAGAAGGCAGGGTAACCTGAGAGATAAAAGGGCGTGACCTAGACACATGTGACTCATTGCCCCAGGAAATAGCCTGCGACTTTCCAGACACATGAGTGAGGCCACCCTAGAGCATCCTTCCTCAGCCAACCCACCAGCTGACCACAGATGCACGAGACAGCCCAGCAGAAATCAGCTGAGCTGGCCCAGATTGGAAGAGCAAGCCGAGCCAGCTCACAGAATTGTGGGCTAAATTCTAAGCCAATACATTTATTGTTTGAAGCCATTACATCTTGGGGGTGGTTTGCTATATAAAAAAGCTAATTGAGAACAAAATTAAAATATATTTGGCGCTAAACAAAGCAGGGATCGAATTCATTGTAACGTCTGATGAATGTAAAGATTTAACCACAAACGCTCCCTTCCTTGCATCACTTTATAATAATGAAAAAGCAAAACCAACCTAAAGATCCATGCAGGCAAGTGGTTAAGACATGATGGCCTAACTGCATACTGGAAAGGTATGCATTGCTGAAAATGATGGCAGAGAATAGTGGCAACACATAGACTAGCAACCCTTCATAAGTGTGCCATCAAATTTTGATCAACAGGTAAAATTTCATTGCCCTCCTGGAACACGTACTCTTGTGGAAATGGAACACGAAGCTGATTGGATCATCAGGTAGCGTAGAGGCCATCTTGCTATAAGGAAGAGATAAAATCTCAGAATAAAGCCCAGACCGTGCTAAACTTTGCTTTTTGAGGAGATAAGAGTGCACAGAGGGGAGCCGTAAACAGCTCTACTCAAATAGTGGAACATGGTACCAAATGGGGATAGAGCAAAAAGTGGGACAATGGTTTTGAGAGTGAAAGACATTGCTATACTTGTTGTCATCTTTTTAGTAGCTAAGTGTATTTTATCTCTTCAAACATGCCACCAAAATTATAGGACTTGAAAGTGTGTGGTGAACACAAAGGATGTTGAAATCATTGGCATAGAGAAATAATGACACAGAAGGACAGTTTGATGTTATATAAAAGATGCCACTTGTAAAGCAGTAGGTACGATATAATCCCATTCTTGTTATAAAATCGAAAACTTAATTTAGTTAATTTTAAGCCATGAATATAACCATTTGGAGTATGGCATTGAGGAATATTTAAAAGACGTATCATTTTAATTACACATTTTAGTCTCTCTAAATAGTCCTCACACTGACCAAAAAAAAAATATGTATTATCAGTCGGAAAATACAACACTTTTTATAAGGAAATGCAGAGAAAATCCTATTCTTTTTATAAAAAGAATATGCAGGCAGAGAAAACTAATTGGAGGACAGGGATGAAAATTGGGATGTACAGTGCTTAGATGGGAGTAGGGGTAATTCTTATTTTTCTTCATCTTATTGTTTTTTTTCCAACTGCGATAATAAACATGTATTTTATGTTGAGAATATTTAATAAAATTTATAGTTTTAAAAACATTAAGGGCCACACTCATGCATAGAAAAGGCTTGCCTGTTATTGTGATTCAAGGACAGGGATCCAGAGTAGCCAAAGGTTGTTTTTCAATAGGGCCCAGAAATCTCAGTTTAGAAATATTGGCTGTCGTGGATTGCAAAAAATGGACCCAAATATGCGTGTGAGCACACACACACACACACACACTCCAACCCAACCCAAAGTGCTGCAAGACTATATATTAATATACTTTTTGTCAGTGCCTGCAAATGCTCTTGCCACCTCGCTGCATTCATTCAGAGTTTTCTTGGGGGTAAACAGTCTCTGAAATTGGAGAATCTTCTCCCATACAAAACACAGGAAATCCCTGCAGGCTCATCACCTCCCCAGTTCTGTTAGGAGGCAGGCAGCTGCTATGTAGCATCATTCGTCATGGCCAGAGGTAGACCAAGATAGGGATTCAGCTGCTCTGCTCTTCCACTCTGCAAACCTTCTGCAAGCACCTGAGCAGGCCCAAGGAGGGGCTGCTGCCATTTGGTGGTGAAGACACTCTGCTTGTTAAGGGCAACAAGTCAGAGGTCTCTAAGGGCCCCCTCAGCCCTATCTGTCTGGCCCATCATGGGCTTGTTCTTCACTAATTGTCTCTCACTGCTGACAGAGCCCACAAGTGTCTTTATGCGTGACAGATTCCTTGCAAATGGTGAATGGCGGAAAGATGACCCAGCTAATCATCAGACCTGCTAATGCCATCTAGTCAGATGCAGCAGAGCCCAGCTCTACTCACTCATCCATGAATGTGACTCTGAGCTGTGAGAACAAAAGCCAGAGCAACTCTCTATTAGGAAACCCGGGGGAAGACAGCAATATAACAAGTCCCAGGTTCAAAATGACAAGTGATTCACTGAAGATGCCACAGCAGTATAATCTATCACTGGGCGCAGTGAGACGGCCAAAACTATGAGAATTTTACAAGATAATGAATTATTGGCTGGGCTACAAAATGGAAAATTTGAACTGATCAGGCCAGTAGACTATCCTTTTGAACCGAATTCATTGAAAGAATAAACTGTGGCATAGCAGCTCTTTTTTAGTAACGGGAATATGGTTACAAGATGCCTGAAAGGATATTATCCACATACTATTGTCATCTTTTTAAGCACCCACTTTGTGTTCAACTCTACCATTCTATACACTTATCCTTGGAATGGAGAGAAATAAAAAACATGATTTTTTTCCTCCCTTTTGAAAAATCCTGAGTTATGTTAGAATTAGGAAACAGATTCCATAATTATTAATAAGGATAGATCACAGATTGGCTCCATTGTAAAGTTTATAAAATCAAATCCCATTTTAAAGCTCAGTAAGAAATATGGCAATAGTAGCTCCTCCCACAGTGCCCTCAGCTTTCAGCCACTATTCAGTTTTGCCTGTGGTCTAACTATACCTTCAGCCACAGTGGCGGCAAATTAACAGCTACCATTTCCTGAAAGCTGACAGTGAACCGCATCTGGATGTGCTCTTGGCGGACATTATTGCTTTAATCATCACAAAGACCTCAGAGGTGAGTACAGTTATTTCCTCATTCTCCCCATGGGAAACTGAGGCGTAGAGAGGGTAACTTGTCCGAGGCCATACAGCTAGTAGGCGGGGAGCAGGAGTCAAGCTTCTTCAGTGAGCATGCAAGAGAGAAGGGGAGGAGTCCTGTGGAGCAGTTGGAAAGGACTCAGGAGCTGGTGCCCAAGCTCATTCACCCTGGGCCAATCGCTCAATCTCTCTACAGAAGGAGTTGAACCACCTTGCCCACTGCCCACTCAGGATGGCTGAGAGGTCCAAATGAGATCACATACAGGAAAGGCCATGAAAACAGTAAAGCATTCTATAAGCACCATGTGCTACTGATAAAAGGACAGAAGACTAAATCACACTCCTTCGGAGCACAGCACTTCAATCATTCTGGCTTCAGTGAAAAGACCACACCCCCTCTCATCCCGACTTAATGCTTTCAATAAACAGCACAGGATTTTCTTGAGCAATCTTTTAAAGATGAAGGGCTCAGGTATGCCTGCTGGTACTTGAACTGGTCTTTGCAGGGAGTTTTAGTGTCTTATGACATTTAATACAGACATCCTGCCTGAGCTATTTATCCTGACTTGGGAAAGTAACCATTTCACTGTTACTATGAATTCTGTTCCAAAAAGAAAAAAAAAAAAAAGACTTACTGTAATTTTACACCCTTAATCTATGCAATACAGGAATGAGAAAGAAAAAAAAAAAAAACCCAACGCACTACTTTCTCATGAACGAGGCACATTATATGTAGTAATTCACATTTGATTATTTTATCATTATGAATAGTGAAGTCCACAGTTCAGTCCTCAGACAACATTCAGGTAAATGTTTTACATATGAGACACCTGCTTGTAATGTGATGACACGATACATATATATTTTTTGAACCACTGTGATTTAATAGTCTATTAAAATGCCATTACACATTTAAAAACTGAACAATTACAACAATGCAATCTTCAAGCAATTAAAAACAAAGAATTGTTGAGCCACCATGAGAGATCTGCTGAGTAATCTGGCCTTTCAAATAACGTCTAGTGGAAACCCTGTTTTCTCCTTCCATCTGTGGATCATTAAAAATAAAAAACAAACCTATACAAAACACCACCTGCTCTGAGTAGTCAGGATTCAGCCACATGACTCAGGGACTCACTCCCCAGCGGTTGGTGGAGGCACCATCACTCCAACATGTGCAGGAGCAGCGAGGGGTCCACCTCCACGGCCCGCAGCCCGTTGTGCAGGCTCTGGAAGGTGGCCTGCTTCCCAAAGCGCTGCCGCCAACGGACGAAGGCCTCCACCACCTGCGACTGCACGTTGTGGGGATGGTTGGCCTTACAGCGGTAGATATCTGTCTGGGACAGTCCCAGAGACAGCACCACGGGCTCCCACTCAGGGCCCAGCCTCTGGGCCAGCCGGTTAATCTGCCGGTCTGATGGGGAGCTGTTGAGGATGTGCGAGGGGATTCCAGTCAATCTGTCACCTGAGGAGGAAAAAGACACCCGGGTGAAATGAGCAAGGCAACAAACACATCATTTGGGGGGCAGAAATGAGAATCATGGGGAGAAGAAGGCAATGCTTCCAAATGGCAGAGCCAATTGGCTCTCCTCTTCCTGGGGGCTGCTCTGGACAATGCCATGATTCAGGGCTTCAATACCGTTTAGTACCTACAAAAACATTTTTTACAGAAACTTTTTTTTTGTTTGTTTGGGATGGAGTTTCACTCTGTCACCCAGGCTGGAGAGCAATGGCATGATATTGGCTCACTACAAACTCCGCCTCCTGAGTTCAAGTGATTCTCCTGTTTTAGCCTCATGAGTAGCTGGGATTACAGGCACCTGCCACCACGCCCAGCTAATTTTTGTATTTTTAGCAGAGACGGGGTTTCACCATGTTGGCCAGGCTGGTCTTGAACTCCTGATCTCAGGTGATCCACCTGCCTTGGCCTCCCAAAGTGCTAGGATTACAGGCGAGAGCCATAGCACCCGGCCTATTACAGAAACTTTGTAAGCAAGAAAATAAAAACTAGAAATCCCACCAGAAAAACTCATTGATAATAACTGGTCTATTTTCTTTGATATATAAAACACATATGTAGGGTTACCTTGTACATGCTGCTTTGTAACATGCTTTTTTCACTTATATCCCTTTTACTCAAGGCCAGGCAAGGCATCTGGGGGAATTCAAGAATGGCTGCACAGATCCCAGCTCCTTCTGGCACTGTCTGTGGCCTTAGTGGTGGGGCCTGTTCCAAGGCTGGGAATGCCCCTCCCTGCAGGAAAGGCAAGTGCTAGAGGACAAAGGCTAAACCAAACAGCTACCCTCCCCAGTGAGGTTGAACTTGAAATATTACCAAGAGAAGGTGTAGCTGCTAACAGAAGCAGGAGCCAAGAGGGCTGCCGAGAACAAAATAAACCTAAGAGGCCATAGGGTAGCAGGAAGGGAAGAGAGCAGGGTTTGTTCATAGCAGCGGCCTCAAGAGTGGAGTTACTGTCCTGGCAGAGCCCAGAAGAGGAACAGGAAATATGTGCTGAGAGGGAGCAAGGAAGAAATCTGACCTTCCACTTCCTGAACTAGATTCCTATTTGCCTGAGGCCAGTCTGCTAAGAAGCATGACACTGAGTAAATGGTTATAAATGTGCCCAGCAAAACCAGTGAGCAGTGCCTTTGGTTATATAGAAGGAGCTCCTAAGTTCATTAGGGAAGGCCTTCCAGGGGAAGGAGGCTAAAGCTAAGCCCTAAACACTAGGAGGAGGAGCTGGGTGATGAAGGAGGAAGAGGGCGTGGTGCATCTTGAGAAGAGAGAATTGCATGTGCAAAGGCGAGGAGAATCCCAATGGAGGAAGTCAAAGGCACTCGCAGCAGCCAAGTGCAGAGATTGAGAGGGACTCCAAATATCCAAAGTCATGCGCTAGGTTCAGACATTTGACAGCACAGTACACTAGACTCCTGTCCATCAGCATCACAGGGATTCAGGTCAGTCTACTTCATGCTCACCAGTCCACTACTGTGTTTTGATTTATGACTCAATAAGAAGGCAAAAGCACCTTATTACAAGAGCTGATGTTTTCTACAGCCCGTGCCTTTGGCCTCTGAGCAGTGGCCAACACCTTAGAGATGAGTTGCAAAAATATTGTCAAGGGCTCTTTCTGGTGTTTGTCAACACTACAATTTAAAAAACAAGGACTAAGAAGCAATTAGAATACTGATGACACTACTGATCAATAGTTGAGATTAACAGCAATGATTTTACGGTTTGTATAAAAACATAGGCTCATTTTAAAAAATTAAAGCAACAGAAAACAGCACAAAGAAGAAAAGAAATCATCCAATATCCCGCCATTGTGTTTACAGTTGGTGACCATCATTCTGGATATCTCTTTACGCACATACATTGGTAGAAGGCTAGACAGAGGGTAATGGGTTCATTTAAAATGATAATATATGAACTTTTCTTTTTAGTAAGAGCTATTTAATTTTGTTTGGATATAACAGAAGAAAAAGCAGAAGTGAAAGAAAATGACATTCTGACCGGCAGTTGTAAGTTACATACTTGAAAACACACACATACACACAATTTAATGCACAGAAAAAAGTTATGAAAACTCAAGGGTTAACTGCATGTTTTTATAGTAATACTCTATAATTGCTTTACATTTCCTCTCCATTTCCTCACACTTGACTTTTTTTTTTTCGCTTATATAATTTGTATTTTGTCAGATGCCTAACAGTTATACATTTCTTTAACAATCATCCATGCCCCTTGTCCCATTGTTTAGTCCTAAGGTAGAATTATAATGGTTTGAATGCTCAGCAGTGTTTTGTTGTTGCTGCTGTTGTTACTGTTTTTCATCTGTGGCTTTTCTACTCCTGGGTCTGTTCTTCTGATTTGAGTCATTTGGGTCAATTTCATCACAGGGTGGTTTTTTTTTGTTTTTTGTTTTTTTCAAGAAATGCTCACGATTGCAACAGTCCCTGACTTCTTTCAGGTCAAGGCGGCCTGCTTATTGCCTTCGCTGGAATAATAACTTAATATTTAGAGAACAATTTTATATTATTTTATCTTTTATACTCTTTTAACAGTATAATATAAAATTATGTTCATATGTTCTTAATTTCTTTTCTTGGCTCTTTTAAAAATTATGTTCATAATTTTATATTATATTATTTAAATAATTTTATTTCCCTTAAAAGTTTGTAGGCCTTGTTCATACTTTCTGGTAGGGGTTGCTGAAAAATGTGGAGAATTCTGATACCAATTTAGTCATCCAGTATTTTGTGTAACTTGCTTTTCCTGTCTGAGGTCTAAATACCGAAACTTTAGACCAGGGTATATGTTATCCATTCTATATCTGCACTTCCAGGTGTGTGGCATAACCTTCCAACCAAAGATTCAGTTGTGTCTTCCTTTTGGGAAAATCTTCCTGGGTCACATGGTTGCATTCTTTTCTTGCTTCATATGCTGGACAGCTGTGCCTCTCCTCCATGGCTGTCATATTGTTTCTATCGCTTTAATCCCCTCCTTGGGATTATCTCACTCTTTGATTTTCAGCTATGTCTATCGTGTGTGTGTCTGTGTGTGTGTGTGTGTGTTCTGGTTTTAATGTTGTATTGTGTTTTTGTTCTTAATTTCTTTTCTTGGCTCTTTTAAAAATTCCATTCCACTTCACACTCATTAGGAGAGCTACTATCAAAACAACAACAACAACAACAACAACAACAACAACAACAACAAAAAACCAGGAAGTCCCAAATGTTGGCAAGGGTGTGGAGAAATTGGAACCCTTGTGCATTATTGGTGGGAATGGAAAATGGTGCAGCTGCTGTGGAAAATAGTATGGCAGTTCCTCAAAAATTTAAAAATAGAATTAACGTATGATCCAGCAATCCCACTGCTGGGTATATACTCAAAAGAATTCAATGCAGGGACTCAAAGATAAATTCTTACACCTACGTTCATAGCAGCATTATTCACAATAGCCAAAAGGTGGAAGCAAACTAAGTATCCATCACTGGATGAATGGATATGCAAAAATGGTATAGACATACAACAGAATATTATTCAGCCTTAAAAAGGATGGAAATTCTGACACATGCTCCAACATGGATGAATTCTTGAAGACATTAAGCTAAGTAAAATCAGCCAGTCACAAAAGGACAAATACTTTCTGATTCAATTCATATGAGGTACTTGGAGTTGTCAAATTCAAACACAGAAAGTAGAATGCTGGTTGCCAGGGGCTAGGAGAGGGAGAAATGGGGAATTACCGTTTCATGGGTGCAGAGTTTCAGTTCTGAAAGATGAAGACTTTTGGAGATTGGTTATAAAACAATGTGAGGGTACTTAACATGACTAAACTGTACATTTAAAAATGGTTACAATGGCAAATTTTATGTTATGTACATTTTACCACAGTTAAAAAAATTAAAAGAATCCCATTGTTGTTTTATCATAGCTACATCTTGAGTTTTGTTTCTACTGAATCGATGCTGAGCCTTTCTATAGCATAAAACACTTGTGAGGTTGAGTTTTCTAGGACTGGGTTTTCTTATAGACCAGATTGGTTGTATGTTTATTTTGGCAAACTGTGTTCCTTTCTTTTCTTTTATTTAAAAAAACATATATATTTAATAGAGACAGGGTCTCACTATATTGCCCAGGCTGGTCTCAAACTCCTGGCCTCAAGTGATCCTCGTGCCCCAGCCTCCCAAAGTTTTGGGATTACAGGTCTGAACCACCGTGCCCAGCCAACAAACTGTGCTCCTCTCTTGCATTCCTCTGCTGCAGCATTTCACAGAGTAGTCATGACACTCACTGCCATCTTGTTCATACCGACAACATGAGCATCTCTGTCCAGAACTGCTCTTTACTCTCCTAGAGCAAGCTGATGTATCTTTTGACGTGCTCCTCACTTTATAGGGAACCAGTTGTCATTCTACCTCTGAGTTACAATTTTAGGTTGGCTGCTGCTTTCCAAACATTTCTGCCATGGAGGAGAGGTAGGAGTCATGAGGCCTGTCTTTGGGGGCTCTATACTCTGCCCTCTTTTGGAGGGGAGTTAAATGTCTTAGACCAGGGCCTACTCGGCCTAACCAGGGCAGACTCACACCTATGGTCTCTTTCCTGTAACTCAACACAGAGAGTAGGAGATGGCCTCCCCTGGGTGCCTTCCTGACTCTGACTCTGCCAAGGGTTTTTTTTTTTTTTTTTTTTTTTTTTAACATTTATCAAGTCTATCCACTCACCACCTCAAACAGCTGCTTGCCATATTGATCTATATTAGGAGGAACCCTCAAGAATTGGTCTTCTCACCTTCCTTTTCCAGCACTGCTTCTGAGGGGCCACAGTGAGGTGTTCCCTTCCTTGCCTGCCACTTTTCAAAGTGGCTGAAATAAAGCTGTAATTGTTTTTTGTTTGTTTGTTTGCTATGGGTGCATATGGGGCTGGGTTTGATTTTGTTTCTAACTGCATTTTGGTTCTGTTGCTTGGGTGTTGGGAAGGGAGTCTGTGTTTCTGCTATACTCTGTCATCCTTTTCTCTCACTCTTGGCCAACAAGAATGCAACATATGCTTCCAGCCAATTCTTTGGAAGTAAGGACACAGTTTGCTCTGATTCTTCCACACTTTCAGGGTCACTTAGCCCTTGTAAATAGGGCCACATAACTGGGAGATGGCCAGCAGTCTGTGGACACAGGCTGGAGCAAAGATAATTGGCACATAAGCACCACCCCACCAAGCAGATCAAGCCATTCCAAATGGACATCTTTGCACACATAGAGAGGCAATCACAGTGTTTGTGCTGTCTGACCTCTATCAGGGAAAGTATCCTTACGAGACCCGTTCAGTTCGTGAATTCTGCTGAACACAAGCGTACTTAAAAATGAGAGTCCCAAGGTTTTGGTGTCAACTCTCAAGGATATACTACATAAATTCAGGTCAAGCCATACATGAATCCACTGTGACCATCTGGCTACTATTTCTCAAAGCTAGCATGCATGCCTCTAGCAGAGTGTAAGATGAACATTCTGTATTGCAATAGTCATCTATTTTAATATGATTAAAAATATCAATAGCATTTCAAACTCATGAAATGAAAAGCAAGGATCACAATAAGTAAATTAAAAGCAGATACAGAATGACAACTAAAAACTTAAAAGTCAGTTAAAAATAAATTTAAAGGGCCGGGCGCGGTGGCTCATGCCTGTAATCGCAGCACTTTGGGAAGCCGAGGCGGGTGGATCATTTGAGATCAGGAGTTTGAGACCAGCCTGGCCAACATGGTGAAACCCCGTTTCTACTAACATACAAAAAAATTAGCCAGGTGTGGTGGTAGACGCCTGTAAGTCCAGCTACTCGGGAGGCTGTGGCAGGAGGACTGCTTGAACTTGGGAGACAGAAGTTGCAGTGAGCTGAGAGCTCACCATTGCACTCCAGCCTGGGCAAGAGAGTGAGACTCCCTCTCCAATAAATAAATAAACTCCCTCTCAAATAAATAAATAAATAAATAAAATAAAAATAAATTTAAAGAAAAGCATTAAATTAGGCTGGGCATGGTGGCTTACGCCTGTAATCCCAGTACTTTGGGAGGCTGAGGCTGGCAGATCACTTGACCTCAGGAGATCGAGACCAGCCTGGCATACATGCGGAAACTTCATCTCTGCTAAAAATACAAAAATTAGCTGGGCATGGTGGCAGGCACCTGTATTCCCAGCTACTTGGGAAGAAATAAATAAATAAATAAAATAAAATAAATTTAAAGAAAAGCATTAAATTAGGCTGGGCATGGTGGCTTACGCCTGTAATCCCAGTACTTTGGGAGGCTGAGGCTGGCAGATCACTTGACCTCAGGAGATCGAGACCAGCCTGGCATACATGCGGAAACTTCATCTCTGCTAAAAATACAAAAATTAGCTGGGCATGGTGGCAGGCACCTGTATTCCCAGCTACTTGGGAAGCTGAGGCAGGAGAATTGCTTGAACCTGGGAGGTGGAGGTTGCAGTGAGCGAGATCGCGCCACTGCACTCCAACCTGGGCAACAGAGAGTGACTGTCTCAAAAAAAAAAAAAAAAAAAAAAAAAAAAAAGAATACAAAGACAAAAAAGAAAAAAAAGAAAAGCATTAAATTAGTGGTAGAAATGGTACCTAGATATCGCAAAAATGAAACAAGGGGACCCCAAATTACTGAAGTTTGGAAAGTGCATTATTTCTCCACAAGTGTGCCCTTAGCATTCTAGGCAGACAATTTGCTGTACAGGGCTTCTCCAGTACATGATGGGGTCATCAGCATCCCTGGCATCCACCTTCTAATTGCTAGTGATACCCCTATACTACCACAAACACACACGTTCACATACCCTGGGGTGAGGCAGTACTACCTCTGGTTAAAACCACCAGACATTGTGGTATACACTGGTTTAAAAAATCCTAAATGGGAATTTAACTCCTTTTAGACAGCCCTCATATAGGGCTGTATAAATGTTCTCCCTTATACAGATCCTAAATTTTTCATGCAATCTTTTAATCCAATTCTCAGTGAAACTCGTCTGTTTCAAAAGGAGCACTATACACTGACAACCCCATTTACTGCAATGAAGCCAAGATCCACTTAAAGGAAAATGGAAACCCCTCGCCCTGCTCTCCACCCCCATCCCCACCCTGACTTAACTTATTCTCTCACCCCTCCATCCCTCATTTCTGTGGTCACTATGTGAATGAAAACGACACAGCATTCTCCCTCCTTCTCCAGCTATCTCCTCCTTCCTCACCCATGCCTATCAATCACTGTTCTGGCCTCAAAACTAAAAATCTCCTCTCTAATCCCTATTACATTTTGTGAAAGTTTCTCACATAATTTTACCAGGTTCTGTATATGACAGAATGGGCAGAGACCAGGTCTTCTACTTCTGTGACCTCCTTCCCCTAGTCTTTAGCTCTTTGCCAAGCACAAAAGGGAACTCAACATACACCTTTCCAGGAGCTAAGAGCCCTCCAAGTCAAGTTTCTGACTCACCATCTCCACCAGCTGTGTGTTTGACTTCATCTGTTCCAGAAAAAAAGCCATGTCTTCTAACGAATTTCTGTGCAGCAGTCCTTCCTACCTATTCCTTATTGCTTTCACTGGAATAACTGGTTGGATGTGGGTTCTGTGAGTGAAGGACAGTCCACCGGCCCAGGGTCCTGTCTGGTCAACCTCCTGTTTTCACCTTGCATTCAATGATGTGATCACCTTACAGGTAATCTGAGAATAGGAACTCTCCAGGGTACAAAAGCACAGTTCAGAAGCTGAAGACCAAGGACTAAAGAAGAGACACAGCAGACACACAAACAGCTGCTGGAAGAGTCAAAAAGGTTTTTTAACTATGAAATTCCTTTTTCAACTTCAGTTATTTTGTTATATGACAGGAGATGTTGTAAGAAGATAAGGGGTTTTTTTTTTTGTGACGGTGACTGGGTTGGTCATGGGGTAGCACTTCTAAAAACTATATACATTCCTTTGGAGGGTCTGGTAATATACCAGTCACCCCGGCTCATGGCTGCAGTGAGCCACTGTTACTGATGGAAGTGTCATATGCTACAGGTGTGCAGGACTAGAAAAAAAGCTGAGCTAAGAGACTGTCCTGTTCCAGTGCAGCTGCTTTTTAGAAGATAAGGCTAAATGCTTCTGTGAGGACATTTGAGGCCTCTGCTCATGTCAAGTCCACTAATGTTCCATTGATCAAAGCAAGATATGTGGCCAAACTCAACACCAACAGGAAAGGGAATTAAATCTTTGCACGTGGTAGGAGGAATGAAAGTTTGCTCAACAATGAACTCTAAACACTCACAAGTGTTGGATATTGGTGCAGGAAAAACGCAGAAACTTGAACAGACCAAAGTATGAAATACACTGAAATAGCAAACAAAGCCCTCCCTTGACAAAGAGTCCTCGGCCCAGATGGCTTTATAGGTAAGTTCCATCAAATGTTCATGGATCCTGTGGACCTTGGACAAGTTAAAGCGGAAAAAGAAAAAGCTCATGGAACACTTAATTTCCTATCATATGTAAGTTGTTCCAGAAAATCAAAAAAGGACAAAAGTTATCTGGTTGATTTTATGAGGATACTACAGTTTTTATTCCAAACAGGATAAGAATACAAGAAGAGAAAATTATAGGCTTGTTTCAGTTACGATTTTAGAAGCAAAATTATAAATAAAATATTAAGTAACTGAATCAAAAAATTTAAAGTAACATATCATGAACAAGTAGAATTTATCCTAGGTTTTCAATACATTTCAATATCATAAAATCTATCACTTAACTCAATATATCAATCCACCAAAGAGGAAACTCATTATTATCTTAATAGATGCAGAAAAAAAATGTGATAAAGTTTGACACATAACTATCATTTGAAAAAATCTATTTCTTTAAAAATTCAAAATATGGGAAACTTTCTTAATTTGGTAAAGATTGTAAAAGCATTTGAATTGGTGGAGAAATGTTAAATGTATTCTCTTTAAAAAGACAAGGATGCACACCATCACCATTACTGTGGAATACAGTATTGGACGTCCTGACCAGTGCTATAAAGAAAGAAAAGAAATTAGTTTTGGGAGGCCAAGGCAAGTGGATCACCTGAGGTCAGGAGTTTGAGACCAGCCTGACCAACATGGAGAAACCCCATCTCTACTAAAAATACAAAATTAGCCAGTGTGGTGGCGCATGCCTGTAATCCCAGCTACTCGGGAGGCTGAGGCAGGAGAATCGCTTGGACCCAGGAGGCGGAGGTTGTCGTGAGCCGAGATTGAGCCATTGCACTCCAGCCTGGGCAACAAGAGTGAAACTCTGTCTCAAAAAAAGAAAAAAAAAAAAGAAATTAGTTAAATTAGTTATAAATAATAAGCATTTCAAGGGAAGAGATAAAACTAACATTATTTTCAGAAAATATGATCTAATACATAGAAAAATATCAGGATTAGCAGATAATCTATTAGAATAAGAGGACTGAGCAAAATTGCCAGATACAAGATCAACTTAAAACAAAAAACTACAAAGTAGCATTTCAACACTCTCACAATAATCAAATACAAAACACAATAAAAATACAATAAGCAATGAGAAAGATAAAGGATCTATGAAATTAATAAAGACTGTATAAGACCTTTATAGGGAAAATTTTAAGCCTTTATTAAAAGACATACAGCAAGAGCTGACTAAAAGGAGAGTTGCTGTTGTGCTAGGTGGGATGCCATTATTATAATATAAAGATGCCGATTCCTATAGAGACAATTAAAATTCCATAACGGGGACAGAAGAGGCTTTCCCCAAACTGAGGGGAACTAGCTAATTACAGAGGAAAAGAAAACTGGCCTGGAGCATCACACCATGAACAGGGGTGGATCCCATGGAGATAAAGTCCCAAAGGTAAAAGGTAAAACTATAAAGTGCATGGAAAATAAGGCAGGAGTATCTTTATGACCTGTGGTCAGAAGCGGTTTTTAAAATTAATCTCCCAAAGGTAAATTTTTTATGTCAAAATTAAAGATTTCTGCTCAACGAAGGAGACGTGATCCAAGATGACGTCTAAGACCGAGGCTAATGTCTAAGACCAATAAGGGAAACACTATCTAGACTGTGTAAGGTGTTTCTGAAAATCAACAGCAAAGGTAAGAACCTCCACAGGAAACAGAACAAAGGTGTGAACAGGTGATTCAAATTAGAGGAAACATAAAAGGGAGCATATAAAGAGATGCTCAAATGCAGAAATTTAAGAAACAAATGTAAACAACAACGATAAAGCACTTTATATGTATACAAATCTAGACAATACCAAGCTTTGGCTGGGATGTGATGTAGGAACCTTGTTCACTGCCGACAGAAATAAAGATGGGACAGTTATACTGGCCAGCAAGTTGGCAGTGTGGGTAAAATTGAATGTACTTTCCAATCTTGTTGTGTTAGATGTACCCAAGGAAAGTTCTAAAAAAGACCTGTAAGAGACACGTATTAGATTGTTTGTGTAAAGCTTCATTATTTGTGCTAGCAAATACATATATACCTTATAATCCAGAAACCCTCTTCTGGGAGATACAGATATCTCCACCTCAGGAAAATTCTTACACAGATCCATGAGGGGTCACTATGAGGTCATTTATATGAGGTAATACTGTTGGAAAAAAGGAGTTGGAAGCAATCTAAGAGCTCATTGCTGGAGGACGAGATACAGAAATACAAAACAGCACATAGGGAATACTGGCAGAGTTAGAGGGGATGGACTAAATGCAGTGCAGAGCAAAAAATGTAAGGAAAATAATCAGGTCTATACTAATGCAAATTAAGAATATATGTACAGGCTGGGCACCCATGGCTCATGCCTGTAATCCCAACACTTTGGGAGGTCGAGGCAGGTGGATCGTTTGAGCTCAGGAGTTTGACTAGTCTGGGAAACATGGCAAAACTCCATCTTTACAAAAAAATATATTAATACAAAAAATGAGCCAGGTGTGGTGGTGCACACCTGTAGTCCCAGGTGCTCGGGGGAGGCTGAGGTGGGAAGATCACCTGAGCCAGGGAGGTCAAGGCTGCAGTGAGCTCTGATTGCATCACTGATTGAACTTCAGCTTGGGTGAAAGAGCAAGACTCTGTCTCAAAAAACAAAAAAGAACATATGTCCAATGCACCACTTACAAAAACACACACAAATAAAGGAATACATGTCAGACAGAATAGTTATCTTTATCTACGAGAAGGAGGGAAATGGGAGTGGGAACAAGCGTGAATACATGAATGGAAAAGGAAGAAGCTTTTCACAGACCAATTAGTGAAGTAGGCCATAAATTGATGGGCGCAAAGGAAAAAAAAGAGAGAGAGAGAGAAGCAAGGGAGGAAGGGAAGGAAGGAGGGAGGGAGGGAGGGAGGGAGAGAGGGAAGGTCAAGAGTCACTCTGAACCCAGCTGTCTCGTGGTACCCCTGGGGCTGACAACATCCAGTTTCTCTGTAGCTAAAGTGGGTGGAGTGGAGGAGGTCAGGGGTAGGGCGGGGCTGTTTCAGGCTGGAAAAGCTAACCTAAGCAGCCACCTCCCAGGACTCATGAATTAACTCTGGTGCCTGAGTGCCATGGCTCTGCAGAAAAATCCCTTTGGCTGAGACTGGTTACAAAGGGAAGGGGAAGGGGAAGGGGAAGGGGAAGGGGAAGGGGAAGAAGAAAAGAGAAGAGAAGACCAAAACCAAAACAAAACAAAAAACACCTCAAAAGGAAAACAAATTAGAACCCCTTGTTCTGCTTGTTCTGATAGATAATCACAGAGAACAATTTGGTCCTCACAGAGAGATGGAGAAATCATGTTTAGTCTTTCTAAAACCGATTTCCAGGATGATTAAGTGAAACCCACTCCAAAGAACAAGATTATGTTGCAAAATACAAATAAATCCCACTTACTGTAATGGAAGACTCGATTTGACTATCAAGTCCATGGAAGGTCAACAATAAAACTGTTAGCAATAACTGAGCTCGCACTGAATTAAAAGGTGGGAGGTACAGTAGACACAACTCTGGGCTAAGGATTAGCAAGCCTGGGTAGTACAAATTTCAATCTGCTACCACCTAGCCATATAGCTTGGGATAAGTCATTTAGCCTCTCTTAGATTGCTTTCTTCTTTGTAAAAGGCAAAACCAGACGACTTCTAAGGCTTTTATTTCAATAAAATATATTATCTTTTTTAGAAGCAATTTTATTATTTTCAACAAATCTTATGATTTTTGAATTCTCATTAAATCAAACCATTTATTGTTGTATCACTTTTCTTTACATATTTTCTAAGATAGAAACAACCCTCGTGGGCCTTTAGTAATGATTTTTGCTTATTTGTTTCTGCCTTTTAAAGATCACACATGGAAACCACGTGGTGGCTCACGCCTGTAGTCCCAGCACTTTGGGAGGCCAAGGTGGGTGGATCACCTGAGGTCGGGAGTGTGAGGCCAACCTGGCCAACATGGTGAAACCCTGTCTCTATTAAAAATACAAAAATTAGCTGGGCATGGTGACGCACGTCTGTAATCCCAGCTACTTGGGAGGTTGAGGCAGGAGAATCGCTTGATCCCGGGAGGCGGAGGTGGCAGTGACAATATTGTGCCACTGCACTCCAGCCTGTGCGACAGAGCGAGACTCCCTCTAAAAAAACAAAAACAAACAAAAAAACCATGAAATGAATATCTGGTAAAGTAAATTTTTCAAAACAGTAAAAACTTTAAAAGTGAATGTTACAGTTTGCTGGGCCATTCGTTTCTCTCACATGGACCAGACACAGCTCCATCAGTTTGTCATTCATCCTGTTCCTTGAACACACCAGCCAGCTGCGAACCAGAGAGCCTCGCACGAGCTGTTCCCTTTCCCTGGGACACTCTTTCACTGACCCCTTCATCAAATATAACTTCTCAGGGCAGCTGCCCTGACTGCCGCGTTCCAAACTGCAACTCCCATTCCACTCTCATTCCCTTTGTCCATAAATCACTTGTCACGTGTGACATATTTTACAGATGTGCTCTATTTGTTGTTGCTGTCTGCCCCCAACCCTACACACTCGGGCCTGCTGGAAGGCAGGCAGGGGAGCTTCGTCCATCCTGCTCAGTGAGGTACTCCAGGCACCCACTACATATCTGTTGGATGAACGAATGAATGAAAAGGAATGATTCATTACGATGACAACGTACTCACTTAGCTTTATTCTCTATAGCTACAGTGTTACCAAGTGCTACTACTTTTAATTTACTTTGTATTTAAAACCAGAGAAATTATATTGCATAATCTAAGGGTGAAGAGAAAATTAAAAAGAGGGGAAACTCCATGATGGTAAAATATTGTCAAGGTTAGACATGGGCTGTTACCTCTTTTTATGCCAAACGGGGCTACAATGTGGGAACTCCCCTTTCCCACACCCATGTTTCATTTGAAAAGAGAAAGACAGGCAGGTCCCAAGATGGCTTCTGGGTAAATACGGCAGAGTGAGGCCTGACCCCAGTGTCTCCATCCCCCAACACCTAAGGAAATGAAGAAAAGGGAATAAAATGAAAAAAGAAGCCCATCAAAAAAGATGGCAGAACCACCTTCCAATTCCTACCTTCCTGAAGCTGTATCAATTATTCACCCAAATTCAACTCTAAGAGATTCACTCTACTATCCCCAAATCTAGAGAGGAAAAAATTAAGTGGGTTTCTTACATGTTTTTCTCCTCTGATGTCAGCAGAGTGGAGATGGTAACTGCTACATGAAGCGACAGGAGATAAAAAATGTGGACAACAAGGACTAACTGTCCCTGGCAGAATGAGAAGACATTCCACATGTTCTCAGGAGAGACGGCACAGCACAGGCATTATAGGGTGGCCCACGCATAAACAACCTGGTGAGCTCACTTCCTTGACCTGCTCTTTTGCTTACATGTGCCTATAGGCTGAAGAAAAGTGAACAGGACAGGAGATACCTGGTCCTCAAGAGGTAATACACAGGGGTCAGAAGGGTGCCAAGGAGAAATAACCCCAGTGGATCCCAGCCCAAAGGCCACAGTCACCCAAACATATGCAGGATGGAATGAAACAGCATGGCAAGTGAGTGACATACCAGAGTAACACATGAGTTAAAAAGAGAGCATTATGTGGAAGAAAATAGGCCAAAACCAAAAATCTACAGTCTCCCAGGAATAAACTAATAAGTGAGAAACACCAAGGATGACTCAAAATTATTTATATCCTAGGAAGCCTTGAGGTAATCAGAGATAAAAGGCAAAACTTAAAGAGAAAAATGATAGACATAGAGGAGAAAAAATAAAATCCATCAGAAAGATTAATGAGTATCCCTGAAGTAGAGAACCCAGGCCAAAGTATTTAAAGATCCAATACAAGAAAGTATCCCTAAAATGAGCAAGCAACGGAGCTCTAAGTCAAAAGAGCATACTTTATTTTTACAAAAAATGAATATGAAACAATTAACTGAAACATGTACCCTGGTTAAATAATTGAATTTCCAGTTCTGAGAAACAATTCTTCAAGCAGAACAAGCCAAGTTGCCTACAATGAGGGGAAAGCCAGTCATTTTTTTCAAAAGTATTTTAAATGTAAAAGATAAACAATTCCTCCAAAATTCTAAGGGGAATAAAGTATAGTGCATAAATATTATACTCCTAGGGATGATATTGAAGTATAAAGGTAAAATAATCATCAGATATTCTTGAACATGAAAAAAACTAAAAAATTCATCATTCATGAGCCCTCCTTGAAGTCTTGACAATCTAGTCAGTGCAATGAATAAAATAAAGCTATCAGCAGTGGCATACCAATGGGGGAGTCAGTGAAAATGGTTTGCTTCAGATGCAGACGATAAAGGATGCAGTGTTTACAGAGAAATTTAAATAAGTAACAAAAGCACTAAAAGTCTGTTTTTCACATCACCATGTGCAAGCAATTCTAAACAATGCAAATGATAAAATACTCCTCCCCTCTGCCAGGCAGTCTCCACTAAACCCCTTGATCTGTTCCTCAATATCAGTACCAGGAAAGCCATAGGAAAAAGATTAGTACTGGGCACTGAATTCATTTAAACATAAAACTAATTTTAGGCTGGGCATGGTGGCTCACACCTGTAATGCCAGCACTTTGGGAGGCCAAGGCAGGCGGATCACCTGAGGTCGGCAGTTTGAGACGAGCCTGACCAACATGGAGAAACCCTGTCTCTACTGAAAATACAAAATTAGCTGGGTGTGGTGGCACATGCCTGTAGTCCCAGCTACTTGGGAGGCTGAGGCAGGAGAACTGCTTGAGCCTGGGAGGTGGAGGTTATGGCGAGTTGAGATCGTGCCACTGCAGTCCAGCCTGGGCAACAAAAGCGAAACTCCGTCTCAAAACAAACAATCAAACAAAGAAACAAACAAATTTTAAACAACTGAACATAACATTATATACCTTAACTATATGAAAATAACATAACTAATCAAAATCAAAGCTAGATTATAGAATAGAATGTAAATATTATCTATTTGACTATGTGAAAACAGCAATGTAACTAACTGAAATCTAAAGGGAAGGAAGGAAGGAAAAAGAGTGAAAGTTCTTAATGACCTTATTTATCATGGCAGGAAGGACGTCCATACTGTCTAGTATGAAAATGATAGCATCAGGATAAGCTAAGTAATCTACGGTTAAAAACAAGCCAAGTCTCAGTTACCTAACAGATCAAGAGTTCATTTCGTGCTCATACTCTCTGCACTGCAGGCCCATGTGGGTCCTCAGGGCTGTGCCTTTCACGTGCTGGCTCTGCACTCTGTGCTGTGTTGATCTTATGCCCCCACCACGTTAACATGAGCATCCAGGCTCACCAAGGTGGTAGAAGAAAGGGTGAAACTGGAGACCTGGCAATTAAATGCATTCATCCATAATGGTCGTTTCTGTTTTTCACATCACCGTGTGCAAGCAATTCTAAACAATGCAAATGATAAAATACTCCTCCCCTCTGCCAGGCAGTCTCCACTAAACCCCTTGATCTGTTCCTCAATATCAGTACCAGGAAAGCCATAGGAAAAAGATTAGTACTGGGCACTGAATTCATTTAAATATAAAACTAATTTTAGGCTGGGCATGGTGGCTCACGCCTGTAATGCCAGCACTTTGGGAGGCTAAAGCATGTTGTGTGGCTAAAGCAAGCCACAAGGTCACACAGTAACCTTGAAGAGAATGAGGAAATATGATTCTCCTGTATCCCAGAAGAGGAAGAAAACTGGGTGAACAGCAACACTGCCTACCACAAAAACATAACTGGAAAACACACACACACACACACAAAATGAAAACCAGCAAGTTCTTATCATCTCTTTACTTAAAAAAAAAATAACATTTTTTTACTGTGAAAAAAATGTTTGTTCAAAGTTCAGTAATTCCTTAATTCTCATTTATTTTTCTCCAGTTAAAATCAGGTAAAATTAAGTGTAATGATTTTACATTTAAAATTAGCGTGTATAGCTGGGCAGTGGCTCATGCCTATAATCCCAACATTTTGGAAGGCCGAGGCAGGAGGATCGCTTGAGTCCAGGCGTTCAAGACTAACCTGGGCAACATGGCGAGACTCCCATCTGTACAAAAGTAAAAACAAAAAATTAGCTGGGCCTGGTGGGCATTAACCACAGGCATGGTCTCAGCTACTTGGGAGGCCAGGGTGGGAGGATTGCTTGGGCCTGGGAGGTGGAGGCTGCAGTGGGCTGTGATAGTGCCACTGTACTCCAGCCTGAGTGACACAGGGAGACCCTATCTCAAAAAAATAAATTTAAATAAAAACTTATCATGTATCATATGATCACACTTTTATGAAAGCATATCTCTCTCTCCCATCTGCAAACACGTTTAGGGTGATATCTAACACAGTGTTTCCTTAATGTTAATGAGGCTTATTTTTAAATGACAGAATGTATGATTTGTTTCTTTTTACTTTTCTACATCCCTTGGATTCCTTATAATGAGCACATATCATTCGTGTAACACAATAAAATCATGAGAAGTTTTGCCACAAAGGCAAAAAGGCCTGCAGCCCAAGAAAGTCATAATGTGGCCCTGCTTCTAATATTTCTAAATCACAAATTCAGTGGCAGATGGCAAAAATTACATGTACTTCAAAACTACCTTTTGAAGTTAAAAGCAGAGTACAGATGTTGAGAGACGAAATTCCGAATTGCCTTGTCTGTTTACCAAAACGCTCAGATAACGATTGTAAGTTCAACATTAATGACAACACTGCTTCTCCACAGGTTATTAGCAGAAGACATTTAAGATTCTTTTATATGGAAATTACATATGTGAATATAACATTTTGCATTTTCAGTCTTCCCCTTTTCTAAATAGGGAAAATGAACTTCTTAATCGCATAATTATTTCCTACTGATGATTGTTCTCCAAAATTTTCAAAATTGTTTAAAAATACTTATAACTTTAGTTTCATCTTCAATATCAAATATATAAATATTTAAACAGATACTAAAACTGAAGAAAACAAGATGTCCTATGGTTCCTTGATATTATCTTTGCTGCCGTTTACTGAGTAATAAAAAGTATAGAGAAAGATTAAGAAGCTTCAATTGCATATTATAAACTATAAAATAACAACTCTGATGGACTTATGTTTTCCTTATTAATGCCAAACCTGCCTAGAAGAAGGGTAAGATTATCAGTAATGCTAAGAAGGCAGCTGAATTCAGGCATCAAAAGCATATTTCTTTGATGGAGTTCAGCTGTGTTGAGTGGCTTGGCAGTAAGACCAAAGAAATGAAAAAAATATGGAGGTCATGCAAATTTACCAAGCAAAATCCTTCAAAGCTATGACACAACAATAATCTCATAAATGAAACTTTCAGTTCTCTTATCAGCATCCTAGGAAGAGAGAGAGAAGGAAGGCTTTTACATCTGCTGCCTGCCCAAAGCTGTAAGGGACAGTGATACGGTGATTGACATATCAAGAATCAAAATAACTTCATTAGACTGATGGAATGATCCTAAGAAGATTTAATTTGTCATAGGATAAATGTGATATCATCAAGTTTAAAAAAATCAATCATAAATGCATAGAATGTTCTCAACCTGGCTATAATGCAGTTCAGAAGGAAAGGTTCAGATGTTTTTACTGACTGCAAATACACTATCACCCTAGCATGAAACCCAAAACCAACCAAAAACTTGACAGCAAACTTGGTTCCATTAACACACAAGTTTGGAATCAGGAACAAGGAAGATGATTGTCTCACAGAATCCACACTAATCAAACAGACCACTTCCAAATCAGTGACCTGACTGCACATGATACAGACAGATGCAGGCAAAGCCTGAACACAGTGTCCGCCCGAAGACATTAACCTGCAAGCATGTATTAACTCAGCAAGAAAGCGTGTGGCATATATCGAGGTAAACTAAGAGTTAAAGGAAGATGAGAGCTGTGTCTTTCTTGTTCACAGCTATCCCCTAGCACAATGTCTGGTAGGAAGCAGATCCCAAGAAGTATCTTTTAAGACAGTAATTTAAAACACTTGTGGAGTAGTTGCATTTTGGGTAGCAGCTGCATTCACTGTGCAGCTGCATGTAATGCAAAACTAACCTGACGAAGCACAGGAGGCGCTGCCATGCAAGAAGAGCTAACCACAGTTGGGAATCCCATTTGGCTTTGAAATTGTATATTTCAATTTTTTAAAAAATTACTAAAAAATTTTGTTGTTCAGAGACATGGTCTTGCTATGTTGCCCAGGCCAGAGTGCAGTGGCTGTTCACAGGTACAATTCCACTACTGATCAGCACAGGAGTTTTGACCTGCTCCCTTTCTGGCCTGGGGTGGTCCACTCCTCCTTAGTCAACCTGATGGACCCTGCTCCCAGGAGGTCACCACATTGATGCCGAACTTAGCGCGGACACCCATCTGCATAGTGCACTACAGCCCAGAAGTCGTGGACTCAAGTGACCCTCCTGCCTCAGCCTCCTGATTAGCTGGGACTCCAGACACAGGTTAATGTGCCTGGCAATGTTTCAAATTTTTTGCCTAAAGTGAGAATTCAGTGAAATATTTTATTAGTGAATTCAAATATGCCCAATCTCACATAAAATACAATGGCACCCTGAAGACAGATATATTGCCTTAGCAAATATTAATTGAGGCCTGTACTGCCAATTACATTTTAGGTGCTAATGATACAGCTATTATTTAGCTATTTCTGTAAATTGTTTGGCAATTGTCTAAAGCACCTCTGTGAAACTTAGGCTTGAACATGACCTTTTCTAGACCAACTCACTTATTTCATCAATGAAGGAAATAAAGTCAAGAGAATTAAAGTCACTTGCTTAGTCCCACGATTACTGTGGAGCTCAGTCAGTCATACAGTGATTTGCAGATGCTTATCCTAGCAAGTATTCAGCACCTACTTAGTGTTGCAAATAAGCAGGTGAAGGGGCATATTTATGAAAGGACTGCAGAAATAGCATAGGCTTATCCTTAATAAATATTCTTTTAATCTTCTTAACATTCTCAACATCAAACTTTTTTCCAGATTCTGTTTTTATATATGTTTAACCAAAATTTTCTTTTAAAAGTTTCTTTTAAAAGAAGCAGGTGCATGTGTATGAGAGGGAGACTGAAAAAAGAGTTTAACAAAACAAAAAATACTTACCTTTACTACCTTCTATCCTATTTTATTTTAAATTGATTTCACGTTCCGCTAACAGGTAGCAAGATTTGACCAACACTGTTCTAGAGCACATTCGGCTGGCTAATTCTTACTCTACATTCAATAATTAGCTCACGTGTCATCTCTTCAAAGAAGCCTTCTGGGAGCCTTCCAAGCATAAATCAGCCATGCTCTTCTTGGAGGGCCTGAAATAAGTGACAGTGAAGATTCGAGGAACAGACAGATTCAAGGTGAAAGTAGGTGGTGGCACTGGGATGTCTCTGTCTGCCACGCATGAGCCCCACATTGAAGCAGGAGCCCCTAAAACCCGCGGCAGGCTCTCCCCACCGCTGGTCAATTTCCTGTGCACCTGTGCACTCAGCACTTCCTGGCACATCAGGAGTGCTCCATAAGCAACTGTTGAAATAACTGCCGGGCACAGTGGCTGATGCCTGTAATCCCAGTACTTTGGGAGGCTGAGGCAGGTGGATTGCCTGATGTCAGGAGTTCAAGACCACCCTGGCCAACATGGTGAAAACCGCTCTCTACTAAAATACAAAAAATCAGCCAGGCATGGTGGCGGGCACCTGTAATCCCAGCTACTCAGGAGCGTGAGGCATGAGAATTGCTTGAACTCGGGAGGCAGAGGTTGCAGTGAGCCGAGATCATGCCACTGCACTCCAGCCTGGATGACAGAGCGTGACTCCATCTCAAACAACAATAACAACAACAACAACACCAACAACAACTTTAGGGAGCTGATGACAGAGCTGACCCTAAAAGCCAATGAAAGCACCCATCCATCAGAGTCTGCACAGTGGTAGCGATGGACTGAATTTGGCCTGCAGATGTGTTTCATTTGTCCTCTCCAGTTCAAAAAACTACAGAAAGAGCATTTAAAAATTGAGAGGTTTCACAAAATTCCAGATTTGTAGCTTTGCTTGTCAGCTTACCAGAGTCATCCTCATGCTGGTTACCCCCAGCATCCACTCTCCTAGCACACATGAGAAAGCCCAGTCGCTGAGCTGATCTCCCAGGTCCAGCCAGGAACTCACAAGCCTTATTAGGGTTTGATTTCCGCCTCCTGTACCAGATAATGGTAGAAAATCCTGCACAGCATAATAGTTTAAGGCTTGGTGGATGAGTCTCCAGCCAGCTGGGGGAAGGAGAGCATAACAAAACCGACTCTTTTCACTCAAGGCAGCACAAACCCTCCTATGTGTCTGTGGTCTTTTCCCAGGGGTAAAAGACTGCCTGCGACAACTGTCTTTACTCTTCTCTCTCTGGGACGAGATAAAAAAAAAAAAAAAAAAAGGGTGAAATCACAGGAAATAAGGACCAGAATTAGAACACTTTATTTTTCCTTGTATCCTCTGGCATAAAATAACACTATTTTTCGCAGATGGGTTTTCAATAAACTTGGGAGCAAGGCTGTGGAAAATTTTAAATGCTGTATGGGTCTTAAAATGCCAGTTGTTCAGACATAAAAATGTGTTTCCTCCCATGAACACATCTCCCTGGGAAGCCCAATCACTCCCAATCAAAATGACTTCCAATCAAAATCCAAACATATTTTTTAAAATTGAAATTGACAAGCTGATTCTGAAATTTATAAAGAAATGTGAAGACCTTAGAAAAGCTAAAATAATTTTGAAAAAGAATGAAGCTGGAATAATTATACTACCTGATTTTAAGACATCCTAAAGCTACAGAAATTGACAGTGGTTATTAGTGAAAAGGTAGACAAATAGATCAATAAAACAGGAGAAAGTTCAGAAATATATTTACACCCATATGGAAACCTTTTGACAAAGGTGCAAAGGCAGTTCAGTGGAGAAAGGATAGTTTCTTCAACAAGTGATGCTAAAACAACTGACTCTCCATACGCACGTGCACACACGCGCACACACACACGCAGGCATACACAAGAACTTAAGGCATACACCATATCATATACAAAAAGTAACTCAACATGGATCATAGACCCAAATGGAAAACCTAAAACTATGGAACTTCCAGAAGAAAACACAGACGAATTACTTGCAACCTTAGCTTAGGCAAAGAGTTCTTTAAAATGGCACCATACTAAAAGCATGATCCATAAAAGAATAAATTGATAAACTGGATGTCATCAAAATTTAAAACTTCTGCTATTTGAAAGATACTGTTTAGAAAATTAAAAGACAAACCAGTGACTAGGAAGAAAATATTTGCAAATCACATGTTGTAAAGGACTTGTATACAAATACATACAAATAATTCTCAAAGCTTAAAAAAAAAAAAACCCAGTTTTTTAAATGGGCAAAGATTTGGACAGACACTTCAGTTAATAAGATACATGGATGGCAAATAAATACATAAAAAGATGCTCAATATCACTCTCTAGAGAAATGTAAATTAAAATCACAATGCGATACCACTCTACTCAAATTAGAATGGTTGCCAGTCACAGAAGGACAAACAGGACATGATTCCACTTATTTGAGGTATCTAATATAGTCAAACAGAGAAGAGCGGATGCCAGCGGGGAACCACTACTGGGGGAAGGGGGAAATGAGGAGTTGCTGTTCAACAGGTATGCTTTCATTTATGCAAGATGAGTAATTTCTAGGGATCTGCAACATTGTATCTACAGTGTATGTGTGTGTGTGTGTATATATATATATAATATATAGATATAGTAATTTCTAGGGATCTGGAACATTGTACCTATAGTTAACAATACCGTGTCGTGTAGATCTCATGTTAAGTGTTCTTAACACAATAAAAAATTTGGTTAAAATTAAGAAGACTGAAGACAATGTTGGCACAGATATGGAAGAAATGGAACTCTCATACATTGCTGATAGAATCATAAAATGGGACAAACACTTTGGAAAACGGTTTGGTAGTCACTTAACACATTATACATCTACCATACAGTCTAGCCATTTCACTTCTAGGTGTTTAACAAAGAGAAAAGAAAGCCCATGTCCATGCAAAGACTTGTAAATGAATGTTCCCAGCAGCTTTATTTGTAATAGCCAACAACACAAATGTGTCAACAGGTAAATGGATAAACAAACTATGGCACATCTGCAAAATGAAACACTGTTCTACAGTATAAGGAACAAAGTATGAATACACACTTCAACATGGATGAATCTAAAAATAATTAAGTGGAGTGCAAGTAGCCAGACAAAAGAGAATGCTGTAGAACTCCATTTACGTGAAATTCTAGGAAATGAAACCAACACACAATGACAGAAAGCAGATCCGTGTTTGCCTGGAGATGGGGGTGATGGGAAGAAGGAATTACAGAGGGGCAGGAGAAAATGTTTAAGGGTCACAGATAGGTTCATCATTCTGATTATGGCAATGGTTTCATGGGTGTATAAGTGTGTGGAAACATCAAATTACATACTAAGAACTTGTGCAGTTTACTATATGTCAACTATACCTCAATAAAGTTTGGTTTTTTTGGGTTTGTTTTGTCCCCTTCTTGTCCCTGGACCCACTTCACTGGGTTAGGTCCTGTTCCCTAGACTCTCCCAGAATACTGCAGGCTGGCCATCACAGTCTTTATCACTGTGTATAGTTTTCATCTAATTATTAGGTTGAGTCATTTGAAATTGCCAATATTCTACCATTTCTGATCTACAACAACTGTAGTTTCACGTGGCTCAACCTAACACTTGCTTGCCAGCCATACTTGACAGTGAGCTCGCTGAGGTCTGGGAGTATCTGGCTCAGCAATGTTTGCTGCGTGAAGGTGCTGATACTCTGAAAGTTCTCTCCAGCCACTCCTCTGTTGGGTCCTCACAAGGAGCTGAGAAAAAGACTCCCGTGGGCCCTGCCTTTACAGCCTTCTCCCTTTCATCCATTTAAAATCATTCAAACACCCAGTACTGTAAGACCTCCTTTTGCACAGTTTTAAAACTTCCCATTTGGAAATCAGCTTTCAAAGCAACAGAAACACATCCCTAGGCTGCTGGAAGCAGAGGATATAGCTTTGAAAATGTAAAAAGTATTAAACATTTAAAACAACTATAAATCACAGGAAGACTCAGGATCCTGACATCTCTCCGAGGAAAAATTCCAGAGGCTGTAGCACTTTAAAATAATATCATGTGCTTTGGTTCTAGTCTTGGCTGCTTCTCCCTTGGAACAACAAAAAGAATCGTGCCAGCTATTAAAGGCGGTCTTGTTATATAATGCAGTTAATCTCACATACTCTTCCCTGTGGGATTTAACCCAAGTTTCACAGCGGTCTATTTTATTTAGCATTGATAGTTTTATTCATTTCTTATTAAAGAAATCTTTCCACAAAATTGGCTGCTCTCTCAGCCTTGGCTTGAGAAGGAAGAATATCTGAATTAAAAATCTGTGCAACAGATGGACCTCAGTTACAAAGAATATCTCTGGCTTCAGAAGTCCCTCATAGAGGCAGGTGTCAAGCATGTTAATAAGTTCCGGGCTTTCAGATTTTCCTGAAGACAGTTCAGCCCTGCCATTCATGCACTTTATAGGTAGAAGAGAAAATAAAAGTACAGAATTCCATAAATACTTGCCAGATTCTAGGGACGTATTTGTCTCACTTTTTGTTCATTTAAAAGGAACTGTGTTTGTATTAATAGGGAAGACAAAACATCAGGGAGATGAAAGGAGGAGGCAGAGGGGTCATGTTGCCAATATGCCTGTCTTCCTCTGTAGCACCAACGGGTCTGCAAAGTTAGGGAGAGAGGTACTGGACATCCTGCTTGCCCTTTTTTGGTGTCGGTAGCTCCTCCTTTTACCAGAAAGTGGTTAAGCAAAACAGATTCTCACAGCCTAATACTGCTGTGCTTCTCCTAGGCTTAACCAGCCCTATGCTTTATCTCCTAGATTTTGGGTGGATAACAGAGAAGAGAAATAAGAGAAGTCATTTCCCTCTCCACCATATGACAAATATGACACATGCTCCATTCCAAGCTTAGAAACAGTTTCTAACACAGCCCCTTCCGGTTCAGAGAGTTTTGAGATAAGTGTGCTCCCTCCTCCTATCATTTTAAAACAAGGAGAAGGGAAAACAAAGGAAACACTTTTACTCCTAAAGCCATCGCCACAAGATAGGTATCACCATCATCTTCTCCCAACGGGTCACTAATATTTGGAGAAGCTGAATAACTTGCCCCAAATCACTCAGACTAGTAAGTGACAGAGAGCCCATCTGGCTCCAGGTCTGTCTGGCTCCAGAGTCAGTGCTCTTCTAGATGATTCTCTAGGTCCTGCTAAGTCTCTGGTTAGATGAATGTTGATAAATCTCTTGAGCGAGAAAGAGGATTACTGGGCAGTAATTTGGGGCTAGTTCAAGTGTAATTCCCAAACTATGCAGATACCAGAGACACCTAAATGGTTGAGCCTAGAACCAATGCGGGAAGAAAATGACTGCAGAGAAGAGTGCTCCCTTAATTCATTTTACAGCCTGAGGGAAACTGCCCTCATCAAACAGTTATGGGGTTAGATGTTCTTTAACAAAAAAGACCAACAGCAAAAACTTATTTTCATGATTGATTTGGAACAAGCCCCTTGTATTAATAAATACATACTTGTGACATCTATCTGAGCAAAAAGATAATGTAAACATTTAATTGGCTAAAAGATGGGTGGTCCAAAGAGACAGCTGTAATTCACTCCACCTCCCTCTACATGCTTCACTCTGTCCAGGGGCAGCTTTTACCTCCTGCTGGGTTATCACATTCCATGGACAGAAGAGCCATTTCCCCTGGGCAGGAGATGCAGACACCACGATCGGCATTTAAAGTTCTGGTAAACAAATATTATCACTTCTAAGAGTGACTGGCTTCAGGAATACCACTCAGTAGAAGGCTAGGTTTCAGCTTCAGCTATGATAATGTGTCATAGAATGATGCGCTCTAATGTATTCTTTGGTGTTAACACGACAGTTTCCTAAGTAAACTGCACTTGGGCAAATATACTCTTTAAAGCAATTTTTTGACTTCTTTTCCAGCAGCAAGGTACTTCTTTTAAAAAGAGAGAGATAAGCAAAACAACACAAAACCCCATGTAATATTCTTTCAACCTACTTCCTGGTTGTGTGTGTGAGTGTGTGTGTGTGTGTGTTTTCCAAAAAGCACAGAAGCAGCTTTTATGGTTAGAAAATTGAAGTGCTATCAAGTCTAGGAAATTACAGGGATGAAAAATGAAACAGCTTATCTACGTACGTCCCATCTGCTTTTGGTTTTGTGTTTTGCACAATCCATTACTGGAAGCATTGGAAAGTATGCTGAGACACTGAAAATGAGACCAGGGTGTGTCCTAGAGCAGCCTAGAGGTGAGGGTAACATTGCCACTGAGCTTGCACCAAAACTCACAGACTCAAGGGACAGTTTCCAGGAAACATCAAAGTAGGGTATTACAAATAAAAACAAAACACACACCAAACGGAGCCAGTGTTTTGGAACATGGTAAAAAGCAACTTTCCATTCACTGGGGAAACGCCATGTATTTCATTATTTTGTCAGTTTGGGTCACTGTGTTCTCCACAACTCGGCATTTTTACTGCAGAGAGAAGTTGTTCCCAAGCTGCTTCAACTGTAGACTCTCTGATATTTGACAGTTTCCCAGAACTGTGCAGCTGGGTTTTAATGATGTGAGCTCCTTCTAGTACAGTCTCTTTAGACCTCTCCATTCCAACAGCCTTGCTTCTTTCTCTTCTGACTATTCCTCACTCCACGTCCCACTTCTGTTACCTACTTGTAGGCTCTCCCTGAATTCTCAACACAATCATTATCTCCACTTCTGCATGAACCACAGGCAAGGAAAAATACCTTACTTCTAAAAAGACAAAGTTAGACACGATGAGAATAGCAATGGATTCACACTTCAAGTAAGTAAATGCCTGAACTGAAGAGGTATTATAATGAATGAACATTCTTTGGCTGGAAAAACTTAGTGGTAGAAAATTCTTAAAAGAAAACAGCTTTCTACCCTGTTGATCCAACCAATTAATGAAAGTACAACATTTGTAGAAGTAATTTGAAAAAATTGTTTTAGTCGAAGAGTAGGAAGTGAAAAGGGACAGTGCTAAGTTATTAATCCATTAATCACTCTTTTGATGTATTCTTTAAGAGGGTCAGAGGAACAGGCCCTTGGGATTCTAGAAATCAAATCAACAATGCTAGCATATTCTGTTTTTGTTGTTGTTGTTGCTGTTGTGAGCACAATTTCTGCTCACTGCAACTTCCACCTCCTGGGTTCAAGCGATTCTCCTGTCTCAGCCTCCTGAGTAGCTAGGATTACAGGCACCTGCCACCACGCCAGGCTAATTTTTGTATTTTCAGTAGAGACATGGTTTCACCATGTTGACCAGGCTAGTCTCAAACTCCTGACCTGGTGATCCTCCTGCCTTGGTCTCCCAAAGTGCTGGGATTACAGGTGTGAGCCATGGTGCCCAGCCAATGCGAGCATATTCTTAAAGGAATACATTTTGTTTGCATAAATCATCATGTTCATTAGTCTGCTGTCGTAAGAAGATGACAATCCATGAAATCATAAAACTGATTTCCATTTTTGAGCAATTGCACAGAGATTTGAAAGAAAAAATTTGACTTATATATGTATGTCTAGAGAAAAATATTTCTCTTGCTGACACAATATTCTAATTACATTGGCTTAATCATTACAGTGTTAATATATGCAGAAGTTCTTAGATATACTTTTACATGGATAAAGAAAGCACCATTAAGTATCATTAAACATTTTTTAGACTCCAATGAGAAACAAAAAACAGAATAATCCAACAGAGACAAAACCCAAAAGGTGACTGCATGTAACACTGAACTTCCTGCCACGGCTTCTTTTTGGGAACTTGTCCCATCACTACTTTTTCCTTCTCCCAAACAGTCTGCTTCTCTATTGCTTATGAAGAAGGAGCCCAGGGTCACCACAAGGATGAGGTCTGGAGTTGCCCATGCCAAGCCTTGTCTCAGCTTCATGACAACGATTCACAGTGGTACAAAGAGGATGCAGTATCGGGGATGTGGGGTTGTCAAGGCTCATTTCCCTATGAAATGATGTAACCTCCTCCTCTAAAGACAACAGGAAGATTTTTCCATCTTACTCCAGGCTCTGAGACTGTGGTTGATTGTGCCTCTTGATTGGTGAAAGCCATTGTTCCCCAAGGCAAATGACAAATTTCCCTTTTTTGCAGTGCTCTGCCTGTCCACACTAATTCTAAGGGAGTGGCAGGGTAGGATAGGGAATCAAGCCTAAAGAAGAAAAGGCCTTTCAATTCTTTTCGTGCCACTGACTCATTGCTGTCTACATCTTTTTTTTGAGACTGAGTCTTCCTCTGTTGCCCAGGCTGGAGTACGGTAGTGCAATCTCAGCTCACTGCAGCCTCTGCCTCCCAGGCTCAAGCAATTCTCGTGCTTCAGCCTCCCAAGTAGCTGGGATTGCAGGCGCCCACCACCAGGCCTGGCTAATTTTTATATTTTTAGTAGAGATGGGGTTTCACCATGTTGGCAAGGCTGGTCTCGAACTCCTGGCCTCAAGTGATCCACCCGCCTCGGCCTCCCCAAGTGCTGGGATTACAGGCATGAGCCACCACGCCCAGCCTGCTGTCTACATCTTGATGTTCACATCCCTTAAAGAGTGGCAACCCAACTGACTCCCCACCATCCTGCAACACCACAAGGAAGAGGCTGTGCCCCTCTCAAAAGCTGTTCAGATTTCATTTTCTCTGTCATTTTCAATCCTCTCTATTTCTCTACCTTTCTTCTTTGGTCTAGTTTCACGCAGGGTATGAGATATTCTTAGAATACCATCTTGGCCTTCCAGACCATATGTTCCCATTTTCATGTGGCAACAGATATAAGCAAAACAACTAAAAGGCACGTTGGCTAGCAGTCACAGCAGGAAGGATAATTAATCAAGTTACACAGTGAGTTTCTTTTTTGTTTTCCACTGAGAGGTAGCTATGGTTCAACAGAGGGAATAGGGGACCGGGAGTTAGAAGCCATTAGATGCTTCATGATCCAGTACATGACCTAGAGACCGATGTGCCAGCTCTCTGGTCTCACCTGCCAAACCTATAAAATGAAGAGGTTCAATTAGCTTAGGAGTTGCAAATGTCAATGTCTACAGGGGCCTGTTAGGGAATATAAATGAGCATAGAACACAGAGCTATGCGGGCTGGGGAGAACTGGGGCAGGCATGCCCCATCTCAGGGGACAGTGGCAGCTCAGAAGTGGTCAACTGTCGCCCTGAAAGAAGGGTCCAATGTCTCCACAATTGCTAATCTTTAAGGAGAAGCCATGAGTCTATATTTTAGGTAAAATCTCTATTTTAAATAGTGTCAACTAGTTAAAAAGATTTTTAAATGCTGTGAGCCAGGCAAAATATGTCTGCAGGCTGGCTACAGCCCTCAGGAGCACAGTCTTTTGCTTCTGCATTAGGCAGTGTCTCTAAGCTCTCTTTGAGAGGTAACATCCTATGATCTACTCTAGAGCATGTTTTTACAGCAGAATCTCCTTCCTGATGAATGGCCATTTGATAATGCAGCCAGAAATGGCACAGCACGGGACCGCAGGTGACAGGACAGAGCTGGGATTTGATCTGGAGCTAAAGGGCAATAGGAAACCAAGAGGGACTGGGCATGGGGGTGATACCGGAGAGAAATGGGGCATGATCCAATGTACATTTTCACAAATTCATCCTGATTGATGTGGGAAGAATGAACTGAAAAGAAGAATCACTGTACTTGGTCAAGCCAGTGTGGCAAACATATGAGTGCCAGCTGAGTGGCAAGCGATGGGGATATCTGGCCTCTGGGCTGCATAAAGGCCTGGCCCAGTGATGTGTCTTCTCAGAGGGGAGCATGCTTTTTTTTTTTTTTTTTTTTTTGAGACAGAGTCTTGCTCTGTCACCCAGGCTGGAGTGCAGTGGCATGATCTCGGCTCACTGCAAGCTCTGCCTTCTGGGTTCACGCCATTCTCCTGCCTCAGCCCCCCAAGTAGCTGGGACTACAGGTACCCACCACCATGCCCAGCTAATGTTTCGTATTTTTTCTTTTATAGTAGAGATGGGGTTTCACCGTGTTAACCAGGTTGGTCTCTATCTCCTGACCTTGTGGAGCACACTTTTTCTATATCAAGGTGACCTGTAGGTTTTCTAGCCACAGGGCCGGGATAAAACCAGATGGCAAGCTAGAAAGTTCCTACAGGGGAGGGATGATGATTCTTGAACTCAGATGGAGGCAGTGGCTGTGGAGGAAAAAAAAAACCACAGTCTCCAAAGATATTGAGGAGGTAGAATGGACATCTGTTTGTAAGTGATTAAATATAGGGGCAAGACAGAGGGAAGCATCAAAGGGGGCTGACGGTCCAGTTTCTACCTTGAATGACTGGGTGGCTGGTAAGGAAAAGACTGAAGGAGGAGCAGGTAGACATGAGAACCAGAGATGGCTTTTGAACATGTGAAGCGTGAGATGCCTGGGTGGTATCAGAGTCAAAAACGTCAAGTCAATGACCAGATTTGCAGAACCCACATGGGTCTGAGTTACAGAATCAATCCCTTTGAACTCTGGAGTTTTCTTTGCTTATTATTTTTGAAGTCCTCTGTTGGCTAATTCTAATACGAAAAGAAACAGTTAATCCATATACCGAAGAAGATTTTTCACTGATTCTCCTTTGATTACATGGTGCAACCCTTAGTCAGCTCCCTGCCCTCTTACGCACACCAAGTAACAAGTACTTCTATAGTGTTTGCCCTACCAGGCATTGTTCTGAGTATTGACCATGTGTTAGCCTGCTTACCTCTCACAACTGCCCTGAGGGATAGCTATCATATTATCTTTATTTTCTTTTTTTTTTTAAATTTTCTTTATCTTCACTTTCCTAAATGAGGAAACTGATGCACAGAGAGATGAAGTAACTTGCCCAGTGTGAACAGGCCAGAGATGTTTAATCAGAATTTGAACCAAGTAATCTGGCTCCTGAGTCATGCCTTTAACCACCACACATTAAGCTTTGCTGCCTCTTCAAATGTCAGAAATGATATTCAAGGCTACTTTTAGTTCTCACCCTTCCACATTAAATACCCCTGCTCCTCGCTTGAGCTGGTTTCTAGATGTTCCGCTCTTTCATTAGCCTTATTTTCTTGCTCTTGAGCAACTAAAGTTTGCTGGCTTGGACCATGTGTATGAATGAGTCTTCTCTTCTGGATGAAGGGCAGGAACCAGGTCCTGTGTTTATTCCTTCTGAATCCTTTAAAAAGCTGCCAAGAGTACGCACACAGAGCAAGCCCTCATAGGCGGACAGGGCAGGCCAAGTAGGGATAATAGGCCTGCCCACATGGGTGACATGAGTCAGCTGGGAATATACTTTTATCTGTCACAACCTTAATTAAGGGAAAAGGTCTTATTTTGTAAAATACTGCACTTGTAGCTAGAAATGTCAACATAATGAATTGGCTAATTGTTCCTTCTTGCCGAGATCTTCGCCAGCACGGTCTCTAGATCACGGCATTGAAGCTGGAAGGCACCTTACCTGGTTGCACTCTATGACAGGACTGACCTATGTTATGGCACGGCTGCTGTGGGGCCAGGCCGCCTCTCACCAGGTTTTGGATCATGCTCTGTCTCTTTGGGAGGATTTTTCAGGGACAGAGTCTCCCCAGTTCTCTCACCCTGTGGTTTTCCTTCCTGTCCTGTTCCTTAGGGGCTGAGAAGTGTCAGAGAACAGCCGCTGTCTGCTCCCTGCCAGGGGTTTGGGGACACTCCTTTTGGCTGCCACTGGGTCACTCCTCGCCCCGCCCCATGCCCCCTCTGCAGATATTTCTAACTCATAAACCCCTGCATGCCTCCTCTGCCAACTGGCCTCTATCACTCCCATGGCTTACGTTCCTCCCCACCTCCCACCCGCTAATATCTCAAGACAAAACCTGTCGAGGAAGGGAGCCCAGAAGACACAGGTCACCTGGCCTGCACAGCAGCTCCATCCCTGCCCAGGAAATGGAGGCCTCAGGCAACTGAACTTACCGAAGACACCGGTCCTAAGGGAAGCCCCTGGGAAGGGGCTTGGGAGTGGGGAGGTGTGAAGGAGCGGCCGCCTTTTCACTAGGTACCTTTTTGTATCACATCTTCTTCAAATATAAATACTTAGATTTTCAGCAATAATCTAACTCTCCTAGCTCTGTTTCCAAGTGCATTAAATAACCTACAGGTAATAGTCTGGCTCTTCACACAAGGTTTTCTATAGAGAGAAAAATACGCTGACCTGCAAGCGTGCATGTTCGTGTCCTTATAGGAGGAATTTTTCTCTTAACCCACTAATAAACAGGTATTCTGATTTATACACCAGTTCATGAATCTGTTTCTCCCATCTCTTTTCTGAGCCTGATCTGCTCTGGGTCCGGGAATCCCTTCGTTTCCGAAGCTGAAGACCAGACCCGGAGATGGGGACCCTGGTGGGGCCCTGCCCATCCACAAGGCACTGCGGCATGGCCAGCAGCCTTCCTCTGGTCTTGGAAAGCAGCTTTTCTTCCTATGACAGGTTAAGGTTGCAACAGTAGTAGCAACAGCTCCCATATTCTGGGTCCCCAAGAGAAGGCAGGCCAACCGGACCCCTGACTGGTTGTAGAATGACCGAGTGAGAGGAGAGTCATGCACTCCCAGCCCGAGCTTCCTGAAGAAGGAATGTCAGCCATCAAATGGAAAACCAATTGAGAAATCTAAGGGCTACCGAGAGTGGATCTGAAGCCCCCAACCTGCTTTATGATGAGGTGCTCCTCATCTGATGCATGTTTGTGGTCGAGGAGTAGAGGAAGAAAAGGGAAAAGATGTTATGAAAAAGAGGAAAAGAAGGATGACTAAGAAGGGGCAGGCAGGTTTCCATCAACAAAGAAAATTCAGCCCGTCAACCATAAAGAATGAAATGGCGACAGCCACTGCCACCTTGGAGGAGTTGCTTAACCTCTGCTGCCTCTGTTTCCTTTTGTGGAAAATGAGGACAATGACAGCATCGACCTCAAATGGTTGTTCCACTGATTCAACAGGGTCACAGATGTAAAGCGCTTTGCCTGGCTAAGCTCCACATTCCCTGTCCCGACCCTGACTCTGCAACAACAAGCACTCACACAGCTGAACATAGACAGCTCTTGGCCATTGAAAACACATTTCAAATACCTCAGAGCCACCTGGGGAGAGACCTGGCCAGAAGTCACAGTCTCTTGAAGGACCAGATCTGAGTCTCTGATGGACCTCCTTTCAAATTAGGAGACAGTGACAGCGACAAAGAGAGACTTGAACAATCACCTGGTCTAATACTTTTATATTTGTGTACCATGAATGAGCCAAATGAGATTAAGATACAATGAGAAAAAAATGAATTACTTTAAAATAGTATATTGTTATTATACTATAATATTATATT